>NC_083384.1:23519000-23831000 GCF_031755915.1 Ziziphus jujuba
CCTGATTGATATAAATATAAAATTAAGGATCTCATGTTGGGAAAAAAAAAAAAATGAAAATAGAGGAACAACATTGAAAACAAGATTAGAATTGAGTCACTCTATTAAAAAATTTGTTTGAAGGCTAGGTTGTAACTAGGAAATTTTGTGTTTTATATTTCCAAAATATTTATCTATTGGAAAACATAACACACTTATATATAATCAAAATAATATGTGCATCTACAAATGATTTTAATGTAAAAAAAAAAATCATAGTATCAGTACAATGTTGAAGTACGTATTCAAAAAGGTGCATATAGAAGTAGCTACCACTGTATATCTGTCCAAATATCATGCCTTTCTTTTTAAATTTTTATTTATTTTTTCTTTTTCTGGAATTGATACTGTAGGTTTGATATATCTCAAAATGGCAGTTATGTAATTTTCTGAAGTTCTGTAATTTAAAAGTGTCAAATTATTGTTACAATTTTTAATGGAAAGATTGAATAATTTATAGGCTTTGGAGCCGCCACATAGCTAAAACATTAGACATCCAATTTAGGGCCCATCCAAACTTTAAAGTTTGGGGCGCACAATCGCCCAAACATGCCTACGTTCTAACAAATGGGCTTATATGCTATCGTGGTTAGGGATGTCAATTTGCCCCGTCCATCTCCGAAACCGCGGTGCACCGCCTCTAATGGGGTGGTTTTTCCCCGAACATTCGGGGATGCGGGGCGGGCTCGGGGCAAATACCTAAAACCCGAGTCGGGGACGGGCCGGGGACGGGGAATAATAACCCCGCTCCGAACCCGCCCCGATATATATATATATATTTATTTATTATTTTTTTAATAAAATTTTATTTATGTAAAATCATTTTCTTCTTTTTTTTTATTTATTTTTCTAAATATGTATTTTATTATAATTGTAAATTTGTTACTTGATGTATTTTTATTGCATTGTAGTCATTTTCTTTATATTTTAATCATAAAATAATTTTTTTATATAAATTTTTTTAAAAAAATATCAATTAAAAAACAAAATGGGGAAAACCGTCCCGCCCCGTCCCCGCCCCGCAAAATCCCCGATCCCGCCCCGCACCTAAAGAAACGGGGAAAATCGCGGGGATGGGATGTAAAACTCCCCGCAGGGACGGGGACGGGATTTTAAAAACCGGCCCCGCCCCGCCCCGTTGACATCCCTAATCGTGGTCAGCTGGAGGCCTTTAAAAAGGATAATTGCCTGTACAACAATTAGATTTTAGGAGATGAGTGTTTATATTTTTTAAATAAGTTTTTTTAGTGGATTTTTTTATTTAAAAAATAAGTTAGAAAATGAAAAAGAGATACGTTTCTTAAAAAAGGAATTTTTGATTGTACTACCGAATGGATTCTATATTTTTATCTTTATTTAAAATTATTATTAAAAATATTTAATAATTAAATATATTTGAATAATTATTTTATCCAGCTTTTTTTTTTCTTTCAAATAATATGTAATATATATATATATATATATTTTGTCTAACTCATACTCCACTGTAAATTAGGGTTGTAAATACAACAATTATATAAAAATAATGGAAACTTAAAAATATAAACAGTATAATGCATTTAGTTTTTTTTTTTTTTTTTTTTTTGGTTGGCTGTCGCTTACCAACCACTGGCATAGAACAATAGTATCATGGTTAGTCAAGTTAGAACAACATTTTTATATTTGGTCTTGGTGTGTTGAAATTTATTTTTTATTTGGAAGTTTAAAATTAAAAAATTTTCAATTATTCAGAAGGATCCATTTGGACATTCTTATAATTTTTAACTCTTATCTATCGAACACTGTATAAATTTATAGACATTAACTACTGCAGATTATGAAATATACTAATTTTTTTTTCTAATTTTGTTTTATCATTAATTGTTTACATCTAATTGAATGCAAAAAATATGCAGCATGAAAAAGACATAGATAATAGAAATGGTGGATTATAATGTATTGCTTAAAAGCCTTCTAATCGGAATCTTGGAATGTGATTTAGATTTCATCTGGAATGGTAACTATCAGTCCTTTACCAAAGCCTTTTGATCGGTTGTGGAAGGATGTTTAGCTTCCAAAATAGTGGAGTGACATTTAAGTGTTTGATTTATGAATTATTTGTAAAAAAATAGGTGATTTTGAAGACTGTGTGAATTGGGGGTACTTTAGATATTAAAAATATTGTATTACATAATTTTATATTTTTTATATATTTAAATAGTAGTATATAAAGAATAAGACTGTATAAAGTCCTTCTGCAATTGTAAAAAGAAGTTTTCTAAAAAATAGTTGTATCCCTCCTTCATCACTAATATTGTTTCATCTATACTACCAAGAAAAAAAATCATTATTTTTTTGCATAATTAGAATATCTAATTACATTTCTTTACAAATTAAGGTTGGACTTATGTGTGATGGTGACCCCCCCCCCCCCCCCCCCCCCCCAAAAAAAAGAAAAAAAAAAGGAAAACAACAAAGAAAGGAGCCATGAAGATTATTGATTATTGTAAAAAGATGGAAAAAGATAGCATAACAGATGAATGCTGGTGGATTCTTCATTTTTGAAAAGCAGTTGGTGATGTGCATCTAGACTAGGTTAGGGCTAGAGTATGAGATTGTGCACATTAACTACACAAACCGACCTCCATTGCCAACTTTACAATAGGTAAAAAAACTACTTTGTGCATTATATAATTGTGCAAAATAATGTCTTTGAAGTGTTTAACTCTACAAAACTAGCTTTTTCTTTACAAAATCAGCAAATTAATGGTTCTATAACTCATCAAATGCAAATGCCTATTTCTCCTACTCCAATACCTTTTTCTTCCTGTAGTAATAATAATCTCTCTTTTACTGGCTTAATGAGGAGAGGAGATGTTAACAATGAGAACATATCAATGAATAATCTTGGTAAAAATCTCTATGGTCGAGGAAGAGGACGAGGAAAAGCAGGCAAAAAATTTCAACTCAATGCCAAATTTATTGGAGACTGAGGCATGTTGCTAATGTCTACTAATATAGATATTCGAATTTTGGTCACTCATTTTTTCATAATCAAAATCCAAGTTATAATTCCGATTTGCAGAATGCTTATGTTCAACTAGGGTTTACATGCATAGTTTACCCAGCTTAAAAAAGCCTCCATTTTTCAACCTTTATATCTTTTATCAACCATCTCAAGTAATGCCAAGAATTTTTGGATTTGTATATGTTGGCAGTAATTTTAGTTTTGATATGTGAATGTCAATGAATGGTTTTGGACATAATCTTGTGAATTGAAATCCAGCAAGCACTATTGGCTATAATTTTCAAACTGAACACTTTCCTTATAATCAAATTGGAAGTAATACAAGATCTATTGTTAATTCTTAATTGAATGTTCACAAAGTAGCTGATAGTGGTTGTTTGGTCAAGCATTTGCTATTTTTCTATAACTCTTATCCTTGTTGGTGATCCAAATAGGTACATGGATAGTGGAGCTACAAATAATGTAATCTTTAATCAGTTGTAGTAGTTGGAATATAATGGAGGTAATAAATTGCTTGTTGGGAATGGTCAAGGACTTTACATCAATCATGTAGATAATACACTAATTTGTTCTATGACAAGTCCTCTTGATGTTTTATTACTAAAAGGTGTTTTAGTTATGCCTAAAATTGCCAAGAATCTATTGAGTATATCACAACTAACTTTGGACAATGATGTTGTAGAATTAGATTCTAAGGTCTATATGATTAAGGAAAAGCAGATGAGAATAGTTGTGCTTAAGGGAATCCTTAAAGTTGGATTGAATAAGCTACAAGTACCTTATCAAAGATACTTAAAGCAAGATGAAATTCTATGAAGAATGAAGTGCAAATCTATACAATTCAAGACTATAATAGTTACAGTTTGGATTTGAATAAAGGCTTATGTGTACAGTCTGGTATTCTGGCTTTAGACAAAAATAACTAAAAAAATTTAGAGTTTAATACAATCTTAGTTCATAACAATGTTGTTTTTTATTCTTGCTTGTTGATGTAGTCTTGTTCAATGAATGATAAGTGTTTTCATGTAAGTAGTCATAAATGTGATGAGTTTAATCTTTTGTATCAAAGGTTAGATTATCCATCTTCTATTGTAGTCTGGAAAGTATTATCGTTGTAAAAACCAGATTCTGATATGAGTAAAACTCTTGGTTTTTTGCGAAGCTTGCTAGTTTGGAAAAAGCCATACTTGTTCTTTTCCTATGTCTAATTCAAGAGGCAAAACTCCATTTGAGCTTGTTCATAAAAATATTTGGGTCCAGCACCTCCTTTGTCTAATAAAGGTTTTAAATACTATAAACATTTTATTGATGACAACTTAAGGTTTACTTGGACATGTTACTCAAAGTTGAAATTAGAGGCTTTTAGTGTTTCAAGCAATTTCATGCTATGGTTGAAACGAAGGTTTGGCATAAAATTGAAGAGTACGCAATTAGAGTGGGGTGGTAAATACATAACATTTTTATCTTATATGAAGACTGTTGGAGTATAATTTAGACATTCTTGTTCTCATATGATATGCAAGATGAAAGGCTAAAGTGAAAAGATAGACATATTTTCAAAGTTGGACTATTTTTATTAGCTCAAGCTCACATTCCATTAATTTATTAGTGGGAAGCCTTTAGCTTTGCTATACTTCTCCTTTTGATAGGCAACATGGCTAGTTAGCATCTAAGCATTCGATGTACATGCATGAGCTTTTTGACAATATATGAAGGCCATAATGAACGCCATAATCCATTGTACCAAGCAAATAGAGTAAAATATGCATGATTGGTTGGAGAATCTATTTGTGGGACTCTGAAAGTGTTGATGGACCTTATTCATAACATATTACATGTTTGGAGACATGAAAATAAGGTACAAAAATGCAACCATAATGCTGCAATATTCTATTGCATTAATAGTTTTACTTGATTTTACAAAAACTGACGTATTCATAGGTGCAGCTTTTACAATATTTGCATGGTCCCATAATATTTTGTATACTTGGACTATGACAAGAAAAGACTGCCATTGAAAAATTTAACTTCAATACCAAGAAAATAGTGAATGAGTCCAAGATTTTTCAAAGCAAATTGAGTGCCTAATTGATGAGATGAACCAATTCAAGATAACCGAGTCTGACCATATTATAATCAGATCAAAAAAAAACAAGGCATTTATGATTGTTATACACAAAAGAAGAGGGATCGACTCTACTGCATAGAAAACAAAGTTGGATGAGATAGTGAGTGAGTTTATCATACCTAGCACGAAGGGCCTATTTCAAAGCATATCAAGATTTCTTTAAGAAGCAAACATGAGAAGGCTTTAAAGAATCATGAAAACCTAGAGGTTGTTCCATGTACACTATCTATTTCAAATCACCATGAAGAAAAATATTTTTAACATTTAGTTATCTTATTTTCTAGTTTGACATCAATGTTACAGATAAGATGACCTTTATGTTGGCTGGTTTAACAACTAGACTGAAGGTTTCTTCATAGTCTAAACATTCAATTTGAGTAAACAATTTTGGAACTAACCTAGTTTTGTACCCATCCAAGGTACCATCTTCTTTGAGCTTGGTGTTATAGATCCACTTTAATCCAATCACATTTACATCAACAAGATGAGGGACCAACACCCATGAGTTATTCTTGTGCACTCCTTGAAGTTCAATTGCATAGCTTTAATCCATTCCTTTGATTTATGTGCTATCTTTAGTGATTTTAGTTCACGAATTAGATGAGATGAGGCTGTAAGGAGGGCTTTTTATGGAGATGAGGAGGATGGGTTTAATTCATTTTGGTGTTTAAGATGCAAACGTTGTTGTCGGTGGGCTAGCATGGGATGACTATGGGTTAGAACTATAGGTACGGCTTGAGAATTACTTAGGATGGCAAGCTCAATAAATAACTAAGATGATATATTAGGTTCAGTGTGAATATTAACTAGTAAGGGTACGACTTGTAGATAGGATTGTTATTTGTTTGAAAAGGATTAGGACTTGTATTAGATAACTCAATTGGCTATTTACTATAAGATATGGTGGAAGGTGACATATTGTGTTGGGACTCAATGGATGTATGTGGTTCAATTTCTTAGAAATGTGGTGGCTCATTTGATGACTCATAATAACTCACATATGGATGTATTGATGGATGGTCATGTTGCAATGTGGAGATATTAAGATCAGTATTGTTTTGCATGGGTGCTTGGATCCATTTACCTATATCAGGAAGTTTAGTTAGAAGTAGTGAGACATGCAAAACAAAGTTAGAAGAATTTTTATTAGTTGTAAAAGGAAAAATAGATTCATTGAAGACATTATGTCTTGATATGTATATCTTGTGAGTAGTACGATCAAGACACCAATAATGTTTATGAGATGTACTGTAGCTAAGAAAACCACAAGGATATGTTTTCATTATAAATTTCTAATCAACTTGTTTTCTAAAATGTGGGTAACACTTGCAACTCGAAACTCGAAGGCCACTGTAATCTGGAGATCGCCTAAACAATTTAAAATAAGGTGTTTTCATGTTTAAAACACTTGATCGCAATTGTTTCATCAAATAAATAATAGTAAGAAAGGCTTCACCCTAATAGCTTAGTGGATTTCATGAAACATCATAGTAAGCCTTATTTCAAAATATGGTGGTGCTTATTTTTAGCAATGCAATTTTGTTAAAGGGTACCAAGACAAGAAATTGTTGATGTATTCCACATAATTTCAAATGATTTTAAAGGCTGTTGAAATAAATTCTCTTCCATTGTCACATTCAAAAACTTTTAGCTTCATTTCAAATTGATTTTCAACTAATTTTTTGGAAAACAGTAAATATATAATAACAATATGATTTTCTTTTCACAGGATATAGCCATGAGAAACAAGTCCAATCATCCACAAAAATTGCATAATATTTAAGCCAAATGGTGATTTGTCCTTAATTTTATTGTCTAACAGAACTTATTCATGTTCTATTAAAGTTAACACAAATTGGGTAAAAGATGGATAAGGTGTTTTGGACAACATAGCAAATCCAAAATCTTGATATTTTGGGACCTCAGCCTTGAAAAAAATTGAAGCATTTGTCAATATCACCTATTGGCTTACCAATGGTTGCAATATTATCACAGATGGAAGTAAATGCCTAAACCTGGCAATTCGTGTTCATGGGTCATGTTCATGTCAACTCATTTAATAATCGCGTCAAAAATACCTAACCCAAACACGACCTATTTATTAATTGTATCAGGTATCCAAAACACTAATCCGATTTGTTTATAAACAAATCAACACGACATGATTCGTTTAACACGATTACTTTAACGGGTTGTGTTGACCTATTAATCCGTTAACCTGAAATTGACCTGTTAACCTAAAAACTAACCTATTTATTGAAATAACTTGTTTAAAATGCCAAAAATTATAATTCAATACACCAACATAAAATTTTAATGTCCTAATAATAGTAATACACCAATACAAAATAAAATAAATGGTATCACAACCATATAAATAGTATCAAATTGTTACCATAATACATTTAAAACTAAAGGAAAAAGGACATAACTATCATTATACTCCAAATTTATTTGTCGATATCCAAATTCCAAACCAAATATGTCAATTTTTGGTGCTCAACAATCCGGCCCATTGTCATAATATCAAAGTAAATAAAAAAATCAATTAAATATAAAATAGGAAATAAAATGTTACAATATAATTAAATAAATTAAATAAATTTTAAAATTGATATTACCTTATGCTTGAGTATTAGCATAATTACAGCATTGACTTGAAGATTCTTCTTTATTGAAATCGCAGCTTAAAACATCTTTAGTAAGATCATCAAGTTGTGCTTGAAATTTTTCCATAAATTAGTGAAACAAAAAAATTATTAATATATGCAAATGAAATAAACAAAACATTAATAAAAATAATTACCTTTTTCCCCAAATAATCAATCTCTTGTACAAACTATTGCTTCAATAGTGCTAAGCTTTAATGAACTACGAAATTGATATAATACTCGTCCACCAATGCTAAAAGCATATTCAAAAGCAACGGCGGATATAGGATACTCAATAGATCACCAGCCATTGAAGCAACTTCGGGATAACGAAACTGATTTGCTTTCCAATAATCAAGCACATTCAATTCAATTTCACTAGCCATCCTTGACTCCTTTTAAATAAAGCTCCAATTGTGATTTTTTTGTATTGGCACCTAACTCTTCAATTTCACAAATATTAAATTCCTACATTGTTAGAAAATAAAAATTTTAATAAGATTATTTTTCAAAAAATTATAGATAATCACTAATTAACACAAGTACAAACAATTAAAATAAATAAAAAATTTAAGAGTCATTTACCTTCAAAATGGAACTAGCTGTCTTTCTAAAAGAAATGACATCTTCTCCAACACCACAAGATGTGGTACTCTGTTCTTTATCCAAAGAATGTGTAGAAGATATCAAAGGTCTTTTTTGAACATACTCCTTAAATATTGAAAATAATTTTCTCTTCACACGTATAAATTCACTATAACCACTTGCTCCATAAATTTTTCTATAACACCAAACTACAAATTGAAGCTTATATTGAGGATCCACAACCACTACAATGGCTAATATCAAACAAAATTCTGACCAATACTTCTCAAATTTTTTAAGCATTTGATTAGCCATGGTTCTCAAGTAATCATCCTCACTTTCAATATTTTCCTTCAATGTAACATAACAAAAGAAAACCAAGGCAAAGTACAAATTTGAAGTAGGATATTTAGTGCTAAAAAATATGCAAGTGATATCATAAAACAAACCCAAGAATCTACTTATCTTTTCAATCTTCTCCCACTCATAACTAGAAGGACAACTCTTATAGTTTGAATCGCTTAGTTCCAAATGACAAAAGGCACATCGATAGTATAATGCACTTTCAAGCATTAAATACCTAGAGTTCCATCTAGTAGACACATCTTGCCTCAAACCTCTCTTAGAGTCCATTGACAACAATTTTCATTCCAAAAACTTTTGTTTTCTTACTTGTGACCCTCTTACATATTTAATACTTTCCCGAATCTTATGAACAACATTATCAATATCTTTCAACCCATCTTGTACTACCAAATTAATGATATGAGCACAACATCTAAGGTGAAAAAATCACCATCACAAACTACAGCCCCCTTTAATTGCAATTTAGTAACTAACAAATCAACAGAGAGATCATTGGCAGAAGCATTATCCAAAGTTAAAGAAAATAATTTTGTCTCAATTCCCCATTCACATAACAAAGAGTATAGTTTTTATGCCAATGCTATACTGGTATGCGGAGGTGGCATATAACAGAAATTTAACACTCTTTTTTGCAAGACCCACTCTTTGTCAATGAAATGGCAAGTAAGACATATATATCCATCAGTAGTTGTAGAAGTCCATAAATCAGAAATCAAACAAATTTTACTAGGAGTTGCATCCAATATGCATTTTATCCTACATTTTTCCTTTAAATGCATTTTAAGAACATCCGACTTAGCAGTATTTCTAGAAACAAGTTGTATATCAGGATGCAAATATTGAAATATGGTTCTAATTCCCTCATACTCAACAAATTGGAAAGGAAATCACGCATGATTATGGCCAAAGTTACCCATTCTCGAAAATGCTCAAAGTCAAATTTAGATGCATTCAATGAGATAGTCCCTCTATCTTGAGATATCAATAATTGGCCTATATCACGAGTGCTTCTTCTCACACAATTTTTTAAATGACGCATCAAATTTCCCATTCCATATTTACTATCACAATCTTTACATTTACATTTTTGCTTACCATCAACATCCAATGGAAGCATATCAAAGTAAGACCAAACCTTTGAAGTGAGTTTTTTCTTGCGTTTCACTTTATGCTCACTTGTGACTCCGTTCATAAGACTTGCATCATCTTCTAAATTAATAGGCATTTCAAAGCTACTTGATTCAAGATTTACTTGAAGTCCATCGATGTTTATCTACATGTTTTAAAAAAAATAAAATAAAATAAATTATATATTAAAATAAAATATTGTAACAACCTTATAATAAACATGTATATAATTTTTTATTTCCAAATCACAAAGCAGAATATATACACACATATGCACATATATAATTTTTTTATTTCCCAAGCTATAAGAGGTATAAGATGGCCAAATATCTATGCAATCAGCCTCAACCAAAGTAATACAATCAAGATATTCATAAATTTTGAATAATACAATCCAAATATTCATAAAACAAAGAAAAAAGTCAAAGGAAAAAAAATTTCAAGAAAGTCACAAACTTCCAACAACTCCATAAACAAGTTCCGATTGGTTTTTGAAGTTCTGATTAGTTTTTTAGGCATATTTGTCTACCAACTACTTGAAAGGTGAATGACCCTGTACAATCTACATGAAGCATGGTTCATAAAAAAGTCCCATCACTCACCAAAAAAATAATCAAATAAAAAAATACATACTCAATAAACTTTTTGACAAAATAATAGACTCCAATTAATACCTAGGAAAGGAATGAGAATTTTGCAAACATCTATGATATAACATATAGAGAGGAATACTTGCCAATAATTCGCTTAAATGGCGTGCTCTTTTAGATTCTCGAAAACCGCCTCCTATTGTTGTAAAATAAGTATCAATATACTATTGGCTTTATAATCCCATAGAAAATTTACTAGTTGGGCCGAAAACATCAACTATGTGTATCCAGAAAATGAAATTCAAACATTCATATTTGATATTTGTCTAATGTTCTCAGAGATATGCAAATTTGAAAGTTTAGCATTTGCTTCAACTCAATATAAAAGCAACTCACCATTCATTAAGAATATGTACAGAACTCTCAAACACCCTGCAATGCCGAACCCAAAGATAAAAATAAAATAAAATAAATTAATTAAAAATCATTACAACCAAGCAAGTGAAATAGTTGAAATGGAAATTAGTAATTTAAGCCGTAAAAATGTCAATATTATTGCAAATTTCAATTCTCCTACTTCATAATTCAACCAAATAGAGTAGAGATTTGAGTAGCTTTCTCAGGTTCTGGTAAATAATTTGGGATGTTCTTCAAAATTTACTAAGTCAGGGGATAGCATTATACTAAGCCAATTAAAATTAAAATATACACTCCTAAAATTTCAACTCCATTTCTTCGAATAAATAGAGGGCTTCATATAAACATCCTTTGTCTACTCAAAAATCTAATAAAAATGAAAAATGATTCACTAGAGGACTCACCGTGTTTGTTGAAAGTAGCTTCTTCTCTTTTGTTCTTTCAAGATTCAAATTTTGGGGCACCAAATCAATGAGAAGAAATAAGAAAAGACCAAAGTGAGAAAAGAGAGAGAGAGAGAGAGAGAGAGAGAGAGAGAGAGAGAGAGAGAGAAAGAGACTAAGATTGAGGTAGAGAAAAGAAGCAGGGGGTAGAGGAAGGAAGCTTTGATGGACGATGGCGATGGGGTTGGCTGGCGGCTGCGTTGTGAAGTGCTGGAGAATAAGATGAAAAGTAGGGCTTGAGTTTTAGATCTGAATTTTTTTTTTTTTATGTTTTTGTTTTTGTTTTATTAAAGATTTATTTTTTGTTTTTAAAAAATTAGTAGTAGAAAATTGTTTTTATAAAATTTTTAATTTATAATATTTTTTTAGTTATTAAATATTATATTAGTGATAAAATTATAATTTAAAATTAAATTTAAATGGGTTGTAATAGGTGTAAAATCGAGTTGGGTTGACACTAAAATATTTAATAAATGGGTCATAATGGGTCAATTTCGAATTAAATGGGTCAACCTGAAAATGACAAGATAATAATCGTGTTAAACGGGTTGATCCGATTATGACCTGAACACATTTATAATAAATCCAAATCCATTTATTCCGTGTCATTTTTGAGTCATGACCCAAATTGCCATGTCTACCCGTGCCCGCACAACCGACTACTTGTTAGGGTACTGATCCAATACAAATGAAGTCTAGGCCGATCACTAGGGCTCAAACCACGAGATTTAAAGACAATCTGGCTGGATTCATACAGGGATTTATCAATTCTCAAAAGGGTTTATCCATATCCGAAGACACAAGACCCGTTTTATGCATCCAGGTGGTAGAGGCTGATACGGATCCGGGTAGATATTTTAGTGCATTTTTGGACTCTAGGTAGCAAGGAATGGATCCACCACTTCATGAATTCAATGAATATAACTAAGAGAACATGGAATTAAGACAAGGTAGAAGCTAAAGCAACTAAAATGGTGATTTACGCATGGAAGGATTTTTGGGCCGAAAATGCTGTTTTTGTCGCTGGTTTACTGTATTTTACTGATTTGGCATTTTCTCTTTGTTTCAATCAAGGGAAACGTGTGGGAATCATCATTAATCCTATTTGGCATCCTAAATGACACATTGGAACAAGTTTGGAGCCTTTACAAGCTGGAAATTAGTCAATATTAGTTAGGGATGTCAATTTGCCCCGCCCATCCCCGAAACCGCGGTGCACCGCCCCTAATGGGGCGGTTTTTCCCCAAACATTCGGGGATGCGGGGCGGGCTCGGGGCAAATACCTAAAACCCGAGTCGGGGACGGGCCGGGGACGGGGAATAATAACCCCGCCCCGAACCCGCCCCGATATATATATATATATATATATATATATATTTATTTATTATTTTTTTAATAAAATTTTATTTATGTAAAATCATTTTCTTCTTTTTTTTTATTATTTTTCTAAATATGTATTTTATTATAATTGTAAATTTGTTACTTGATGTATTTTTATTGCATTGTAGTCATTTTCTTTATATTTTAATCATAAAATAATTTTTTTATATAAATTTTTTTAAAAAAATATCAATTAAAAAACAAAATGGGGAAAACCGTCCCGCCCCGTCCCCACCCCGCAAAATCCCCGATCCCGCCCCGCACCTAAAGAAACGGGGAAAATCGCGGGGATGGGATGTAAAACTCCCCGCGGGGACGGGGACGGGATTTTAAAAACCGGCCCCGCCCCGCCCCGTTGACATCCCTAATATTAGTTTAGTAGTCAAACTAGTCAACTAGTTTCCAAATTTGATTTTGACTTTTTGATTTAGGAAACTAGATTTTATTTAATTATGATGATGAAAAATTAAATTAGGAAAGTTATAATTTTATTATTTTGGTTTTAAATTGATTAATTCCTTTTTCAAAATTAAGGAATCAATTAATATAAATTAGATTATGAAATGGTGTGAAATTAGGTAATTTCCTAAGTTTATTCTATGTTGGCCTAAGTTTCCTAATCCTTTTAGGGTTTTATTCTGTTCTTTCAAAGCCTATTTGAAGGCTTATTTTCAATGAAAAATCACCTTCAATATTATTCAGAAAATTAATTGTGAGATAGAATTCTCTTTGATCTCTTTGAATACTTAAAACACCATTAGAGAGTGAGTGCTTAGTTTTAATTTGTCAATAGGACTTCCATAACCTATTGTGCTATCTAAATTATACCAAAATTTTTAATCACATTTTGGTTAGGGGTTAACGTTTTCCCATAAGAACTTGAATTTAATTGAGATACGGGCTAATATAATGCGGGTTTAGGTGCTAGTCGACATAGGTTCGTATCATTCAGTATTAGAGCCGAATTTTGTTTATGTTTGATCTATCTTATTTGCTTTATTTATTTTTTTTTGTGTTAATATGAAATTTTAGCATTAGGTCAAGGTTTCATCTATTCTACACGTTTTGCATAAAAAAGAAAAATAGATAAAAAAAAAATACTACACAAAAGACCAGTTTGTTGAATTTGAAATTTGTTTGACCTGGAAATTTGGTTTACGATATTTGGAGTTACTAGAATTTTATATTGCTACTGGAAATTTGAATCTTTGAGTGTAAAATTATTTGGATTGAAATTAGTTAAAGGATTTTGTACAAAAATTTGAATTACAAAGAACAACAACCAACAACTCTCCTATATATTTGTTCAATTTGATTCTTGTTCGTGTTTGAATTTCTTTCTCTATATTTCATCCTTGAATTATTGGTTTAATAATATTCTGTTTAGCTTTTATTCATTCCAAAAATTTGCTTGTTGATTTACCTTGTTTTTGCTTAGTAAAGCCAAGAACTAGGTTTCATTAATTCACTCGGTAATGCTTGCTTTTTGCTACTGTTTTGTTGATAATTTTAATTAAAATATACTTGTGATCTAATTGTTGTTTTGTGGGTGTTTTAATTAAAACTTTAAGATAATTATTTGAGTAGAAAAAGGCAAGAGAGTGTGAGCTTAAAGGAGAGTAAAGGCCGAAACTAGTAGGCAAACACGAATGTCAAGACCTTGTTTGAGTGAAACATGTGAAGGAGTGAATTTGATGAGGATTTATTTTATTTTTGCAATATTTTTACTAACATGGAAGATTCAAAAATAAGGAGAGTGGATGGTTCATTAATGATTAAAGAAGAGGAATCCATAGGATTCAAGGGTGATTCCCAAGCTACAGGGAGTAGAGATGAGCACACAGACATGATGGCGGTCTTGGAGCAATTACAGCGGATGAATACTCATTTTGATCACCTAGATCAAAGGATGAACAAGTTAGAAATATCACAAAGTGGGTTGAATCCAGGGTTTGATGCACATGGTGGCTGAGGTCGAGGAGGCCGTGGTCGACCTAGAGAAGAATTCAGGGAAGGTAGCTTTCGAGATGATTTTGAAGAGGGAGTAGATGATATTTTTGCTTACCAAGGAAGGCCAATTTGTGGGAGACTAGCAAGGAATGAGGATGATGATCTTGGAAATATTAAGGTAAAATACCACCTTTTATGGGAAAAAATGATCCAGAGGCTTACTTAGAGTGGGAGGAGCGAATGGAGATGATATTCGTTTGTCATAACTATTCGGAGACTAAGAAGGTAAAAATGGCAGCTATGGAATTTGGACCTTATGCACTCCAATGGTGGATAAATGAGCAAAGTACCCGAAAGGAGTTGGAGATGAACCTTTTACTACTTGGAGACAAATGAAAAGAGCCATGAGGAAGCGATTTGTACTGACTCATTACCATAGATTGATGCATCAAAGGCTTCAATCTCTATCTCAAGGAAATAGGACCATGGAAGATTATTATAAAGAGATGGAAATGCTTATGATGAGGTTAAGCATGAATGAAGATTGAGAGGCAACCATGGCATGGTTTTTAGGTGGTTTGGATCGCGAGATAGCCAATCAAGTAGAATTGCAACAATCTGTTGAATTGGAAGAGATGTTGCATGTGGCTATTAAATTAGAGCACCAAATCAAGAGGAGGGGTACAAGCTCATGGTTTGGAGGAGTTACAAACAGCAAGAGGTTAAGTCCAAGTGCTTGGAGAAGCAATCCCGTCTATGATTCAAAGCCAATACCGAAGCAAGGTGAGGAGAGCACCAATTGGCCAAGGATAGATGATAGGGACGAACCTATTCAAGCATACAAATATGGTAGGTAAATCTAATCCTAAACCTTCATGAACTAGAGATATTGTTTACTTTAAGTTCCAGGGTCGAGGACATATTGCTAACCAATGCCCAAACCGAAGAATCATGATTTTGGAGGACAATGGCAAGTTGGAATTCGATAGTGGTAAAGCTGAAATTGAGTTTGAGCATGAAGAGAAGAAATTGAAGATGAAGTCAGAACCCTAAAGGCTTCAAATTCTTAATTAAGCTTGGTGGCGAGGAAAGTGTTGACTGTATACAAAGATGTGGATCAAGTTCTAAGAGAAAGCATCTTCCATACCCGATGTGAAATTCAAGATAATATTTGTAGTATGATAATTGATAGTGAAAGTTGTGCTTATGTAATTAGTAATATGGTAGTTGATAAATTAGGATTAGCAACCATTAAACATCCTAAACCATATAGATGACAATGACTTAATGATAGTGGTGAGATGAAAGTAAACAAAGAAGCCAATGTAAAATTCAGTATTGATAAGTATGTGGATGTTGTATTGTGTAATGTTGTTCCCATGCATGCTGGGCATATTCTATTAGGTAGACCATGGCAATTTGATAAGGATGCCATACACTATGGAAGAGAGAATTCCATTTGTTTTTAAATTTAAAGAAACAAAGGTTAAGCTGGAGCCATTAACTCTAAAGAAGGTGTTTAGAGACCAACTTCAAATGCAACAAAGGAGCGAGGCCGAAAAGCTTAAAGAAAAGGTTAGTATGGCACCCAAGGCTTAACCATCTATCCAAGAGGGCAAGGCCAAACAACCACATCCAGGTACGTATTCTAAACTCAATGGTGAGGGGAAAAACAATGACAAAGCCGACAGTGAGAAAAATCGAAGAAAAGCTGAGAGCGAGGTAAAAGAAAAATGGAGTCCATGAGAGAGAAAGAAAAAGAAAGGAAAGATAAAAAGAAGAAATTTTTTTTTTATCTTAGCTTAGGTGAGCTTAAAAAGACATTTTTGTGTAATAAATCTATGCTGCTCATGATGATTTATAAAGATACTTATTTAAAGATGCTTTTATTGTATAGAAGTTTATCTGCATTGTTGAGAGCTTTAACTAGTGGAAATTTGAAAATTTGCAAGATATTATTGTTAACTTTAAAAAGTGTGATTTCTGTAAAGATAAATTGGTATTTCTAGGATTTTTTTTTTATAGTGTTTGACCCAGGATATTGCGTTTGGTTAAATTTAAAGGAGAGGCTTCCCGAACATAGAAAGTCAAAGATTATGCCGCATGGAGATGGACCTTTTTAAGTTTTTGAGCAGATTAATAAGAATGCTTATAAACTTGACTTACCGAGTGAGTATAATGTTAGTGCTACATTTAATGTTGCTTATTTATCTCCTTCTGCTGCAGGTGATGATTTTGATTTGAGGGAAAATCATTTTCAAAAGGAGGGAAATGATGAGAATTCACCCGTGCCCGCACAACCGACTGCCCACTAGGGTACTGATCCAATACGAATGAAGTCTGGGCCGATCACTAGGGCTCAAGCCAAGAGATTTAAGAAAAACCTAGCTGGATTCATATAGGAAGTCATCAATTCTCAAAAGGGTTTATCCACGTTCAAAGATACAACATCTGTTTTATGCATCCATGTGGTGGAGGTCGATACGGACCCGAGTAGCTGTTCAGTCCATTTTTGGATGCCGGGTAGCAAAGAATGGATCCAACACTTCATGAATTCAATGAATATCATTAAGAGGTCATGGAATCAAGACAAGGAAGAAGCTAAAGTAACTAAAATGGTGATTTGCGCATTGAGGGACTTTTGGGCTGAAAGTGTAGTTTTTGCCGCTGACTTTACTCTATTTTGTTGATTTGGCATTTTCTCTTTATTCCAATCATAGGAAACGTGTGGGAATCATCATTAATCCTATTTGGAATCCTACATCCCACATTGGAAGAGATTTGGAGCCTTTACAAGCTGGAAATTAGTTAATATAGTTTAGTAGTCAAACTAGTCAACTAGTTTCCTAATTTGATTTTGACTTTTTGATTTAGGAAACTAGCTTTTATTTTGGTTTTATTTAATTATGTTGCTAGATAAATTAACTTAGGAAATTTAGAATCTTATTATCTTGATTTTAAATGAATTAATTTCTTTTTCAAAATTAAGGAATCAATTAATGCAAATTAGATTAGGAAAGGGTGTGAAATTAGGTAATTTCCTAATTTAATTCTATGTTGGCTGAAATTTCTTAATCCTGGTAGAGTTTTATTTTTTTTCTTTCAAAGCCTATTTAAAGGCTTATTTTCAATGAAAAATCACTTTCAATATTAGTCAAAAAATTAATTGTGAGATAGAATTTTCTTTGTTCTCTTTGAACACCTAAAACACCATTAGAGAGTGAGTGTTTTAGTTTTGATTTATCAATAGGACTTCCATAACCTATTGTAACATCTTCATTATTCCAAGGTTTCTTATCATAAGTTGGTTAGGGGTTAAGGTTTTCCCATAAGAACTTGAATTTAAATGAGATCCGGGCTAATGTAATACGGGTTTAGGCATCAGTTCACCTATGTTTGTATCAATAAACTTATGGATATACTCATTGATTGATAGGTTTCCTTTCTTCAATCCCATGAGATTATCAGTGAGAAGAATCTCTTTCTCCTTTGTGGCTGGTAATAGGTGTTGTTCAATGGAGTACAACATAAGATACACTGTGTTCAATCCAAATGTAAAACTTAAGACATCGATACTCATTATACCAAGTAACTAGGTGATTAAAAGACCATCCTTTTTACCCAAAGAGCAAAATTTGGATTGACAATATTTTCACTATTTGCCTATGTGAGTTCCATCAATGGTTTGTCTAGCCTTGTGATTTGATGATTGATGCCAAGACTTTTGATAAAAAGAACTTGTGATTGCCATAACAGATAGTTTGATCAGTCAAGTTTCATGGAGACGAGACTTGAGCATTGATGGAAATATTGTACCATAAGTTTTGGCTCTACTTTTTTTTTTTTACATTGAGGTCTAGCAACGATTGCTTTGATACCATGATGAAAATGATAGTTTGAATGAAATTGTAAACACTTTTACTAATAAACCATTTCAATACAATATTTTTATATGCACTTTGTACACTTGTGATAATAATAGAAAAAGTAAGAAAATGATAAATATTAGAAAAATATAGATATCCTATCAAATTAAAAGTCCATCTTTCAACGACCATCTTGAGATAGCCTTACAAATAACAAACCCTTGTAAAACAATATTCGTCTTATGTTGATAAGCAATTAATGGTTTTAAATATACTGATGACCTATCCATACTCCCCTTGTCCATACTCCCTTTGTTATTATCACATTCATATGTTTGGTAAGTATCATATATTTTATCAAGATTATATAAATAAGCTAACAAATAACATTTTAATACATGTTATTTTGTAAATAAATTTGGTGAAAATTTTGGTACCTGTAACAATACTGTTTTTTTTCTTTTTTTCTTTTTTTTTTGTTTTTTTTTGTTTTTTTCTATTTAGTGAAAGTAAATTTTTACTTCCTTTAATTTTTTTTGGGAACACAAAGTACATTTTCTTTTAATTGAAAGATAAGGGAATTGATGGAAGAATGTTCAAAACACTTTTTTTTTTCCCCTTTAAAAGATATTTAGAAAGATTTCATTACATGCATATATGACTTGCTAAAATTGATATTTCACATGAAAATCCCAAATTCAAAATTAAATCAATTTCTAGTTCAACTAAGTAACTAAAAAACACTAGGTTTGTGAAAATATTTTTCAATAATAGCCTTAAATTTAGTTGGATACCTTGGATTTTTGTTTGAATGGAAAGAGCCATATATAGTTAGTAAAATGGTCAATAAGCATAGGATATATAATATCTAAAACCATCAAGAGAAACAGTAACAGATGGATGCCAAACATTAGAATAAATTAAATCAAAAGGGAAAAAAAAAACTTTGTAAAGAAGAAACACCAAGTGGAAACATATGCATCATGTTACACTTGCAATAATTACATGAAATAAGAGAAGTATTTGACAACAATGGTAAATGATATTATGAAATTAAATGATGAACTACTTTAACAAGCAGATGACACAGTACTTTAACAAGCAGATGACCCAATTCACTATGCCACTCTTATATAGGGATTTTGATGATGATGAGACTAATGGATTGATAGAAGAAATTGATGCATTAGATGGCCACTTATAGACACCATTATTACTATTGCCTTTCAGTAGCGATGGCCCTTAAGAAAATCCTTCACATTAAAATAAGAAAGTAAAAATTCAAGGAAAGTATTATTAGCATGACATAATTGAGAAACAAACAATAAATTCTTTTTCATTTGGGGAACACAAAGAAGATTAAAAAGTAAAAAAATTGTCTATGAGGATGAGATAACTATTTGGAACCAATATGAGTAATAGATTGTTTGGTATCATCACTAATCCTGATATCCTCATCAGAATAAAGAGATAAATCATACAAATTTGAAGTAACATGGTGGGAGGCTCTTGAATCAACAAGGCAAGAAGATGAGGCCAATGTTGGTAGAGGAACAATGTTAGCACTAGGAGAAGCATTGAATGAAAAATGTTGTGGTGGGTAAAGATGATGAATAAATGGTGCAATAGATGATCCATAATTTAGCCAAAGGGTCATTGCAAGCAACTTTCGGCACCAATGTGCATCATGATCATAAGAAATAGAGCAAAATTGATACACAACTCATTATTAAGAGAAGGGCCAATTATTAGTTACCGTAACAAATGGGGAGTGCCAATTTTAAGGTCTAGTGGAAGAGTAAGATTGATGACCACCATGACTGGTAGAAGATGAATCATGTGAAGTTGAGATGGAGTTGGAACAGTTGCCCATGTAGTGGGTTGTAATTAATAATTGATGTATTAGACAAGGTGGAATTGTTCCACTTTAGTATATTCTTAAAAATCAAAGTCAAACTAGAGTGTGGAGTTTTCTTCTTTTTTTTTTTTTTTAAAAAAAAATTAAAGAGGAAACAAAGTCAAACTAGAGAGTGGCAAGTATATTTAACTAAATTATATTATTATTATCATTATTATTATTATTGTTATCATTATTATTATTTTTATCATTATCTTTCTTTTTTAGGCTAAAATCATGGCTTTTATTTTGGCTATGGAGTTTTTATTAAGTATAAATGGAATTATGTTTGGTTTGAATCTGATTCATTATATATGATGAATTTAGTGAAGTTAGCTTCTTATACTATTCCTGGGAGATTTATTGTGAGATGGTTTTAATGCTTAAGGTTTTCAGCATCTATTTCATATTATATGTCTCATGTGTTAATGCTACAATAAGTAATCTAACATGTAGAAACTAGTTCCTATAGATTGTATGTACAATATTTTACTTAATTAAATATATATAAAACAAATTATAATCACTAACCTTTATAAGCGGCCATTGCAATTTTGATATAATCTATACTCCTACAAAATAGAAAAACAACATAACAGCAGTGCCTAAATAGACACACTACTCTCTAATCCTCTTTCTCGCAAATTAGTAGTGATCTCACAAACTGTAAGAAAATATGCCTAGGTACTCTCAGTTACTTGTCTTATCAACAACCCCTCAACCTTTTAAATTGGCTTACCTATTAATTTTAACACACACTAAAATAATAATTTAATACATAGTAATAATGAAATATGGGAAATCCAAATGAGCTTCTAAAGAGAGTTAATCTTCTTAGAGTATATTCTATAAATGAGTTATTGATTATGGCTAATTTACATAATATATAGCTAACATCCTCCCTCTTGGATTGCTTAATCATCACATACAATATCAAACTCACTTATTATAAAATCCCCAAAACAAAATACTATTTCATTTAAGTATATAACCTGTCGACATGGCACAACAATATACCAGATTAGGTAGTAAAAATTCTATCAGTAAATCTTTCAAAACTAGATACCATTTTAATTAAGCACTTTGCTTGATGTAAGCTTAGTCTAAATAGTATAGGCTAATCTTAGCACATGAAATCCCCCAACATATAATACCATTTCATTCGAATACATTGTGTATTGACAAGAAACAATGACATATTCAAATTAGGTAGTAGGACTTACAATGTTACTTATAGGTCAACATATATATATATATATATATATAGACTAAAAGTTTAAAAACATGAGTATTAACATAAGGAGCAACAATATGTGCAATAAATTTCTCATAAATAAATAATCATCCACACACATCTAGAAATTCTATTGTGCGGAGGTCCGCATCTTTTTATTATGCGAACGTCGCAAAGATGGCAGTTTTTGTGAACAATATTGATTATGGTTTTAAAAAACCATCGTCTTTGTGTATATTATTGACGACAGTTTCTTCAAAAGTCATCATTTTTGTGGATGTCTGCACAATAAAAAGATACAGACATCTACACTATAGAAAGCCTCCACATACATCAATGTATTCTTTAATACTCAAAAAAATAAATAATACTCAACACGGACATCATTGTAGCTTATATAATAAACTCCCACTAACCCACAGCGTCTCAACTGTTCAACAATCTAATGTGGGATCCATGCTCCTCAAAATGCATGTCGGTAAGGCCATGATTAATGGATCTATCATCATGTTGTAAGTCAGTGTGTGAAAAAAAAAAAATGAGGCCCTTTTCAACTTTCTCCTTCACTACAAAATATTTTACATCGATGTATCTTGTTCCAGAGGTACCTTTCCAATTGTTGAAGAAAGACATTCCTACAGTATTATCATAGTAAATTGTGATAGGCCTCTTAATGAGGTCAATTACTCTCAAGTTATGAATAAAATTTCGAAGCCAAACTTCATGACAAGTTGCCTAATAACATACCACATACTTTGCCTCCATAGTCATGGATGCTATCACAGACTGCTTGGCACTCCGTCAAGATTCAACTCCTCCTGCCATGTTAAATATATATCCAATGATAGATCTCCTATCATTCACACAACCTTTATAATTTGCAATACTATTACTAACTGCATCAAGAGATTTGATGCACCAATATGTCAACATATGATCTTTAGTACCCTAAAGGTATCTAAAGAGTTTTTTAACTGCGTGGTAGTGAATAGGAACATGACTTCTTATAAATCTACAAAGCACATCCACTGTAAAAGCCATGTTAGGCCATGTATAAACTTGAGCATATATCAAACTACCAATTGAAGAAGAACAATGGATGTTTTTAATCGCCATCGTTTCTCTATCATTCCCGAGACATTGGTTAGAAAACATTTTACCCCTTGTGGCTGGTACAACTCTAGGAGAACAAGTGTACATATTAAACCTTTTAAAGATCCTATCAATATAAGTTATTTGAGATAACTGCAATATATAATTAGTTTTATCTTGAACAATCTTGATGCCCAAGATAAAAGAAGCTTTATAAAGATCTTTAATATCAAAATGGTTGCACAATATCTGCTTTGTCTCAGTCGATAGGTTAGTATAATTGGTAGCAAAGAGTATATCATCAACAAAATGCATTTCTTAAGCTTGCAAACTAAATTATCATTTCTCACTTGCTAGAAGCCAACTGATTGAACCATATACACATCCTCACATAAATTACCATTCAGAAAAAGAAGTTTTGACATCCAGTTGATACAGCTCCGAGTCATAATAAGCCATAATTATCATAATGATTCTAAAAGAATCCTTTGTGGATACAGGAGACAACATCTCTGTGTAATCAATTCCCTCCTTCTAGCTTAATCTTTTGGTAAAAAGTAGCCTCATACCTCTTACTTAACATTGTAGTCTATTTTAGTTTTAAAGATCCATTTGCACCCAATAGGTTTGCTACATTCTACAAATGCATCCAACTAAAAATTTGAGTGCGAACTCTTATGATTTCCTTATAAGTGATTGGATGTGACTTATCAATTATGTCAAGCTCATGCTCCTGTAGACAAACCTTATAGTCATCACGTATAGTGGTTGTCTGAGCCCTTTGTGACTTCTTCAAAGGCACATCAGCATTTGTAGCAGCTGGAACATCCTGCATTTCAATAATGGGTTCACCCTAATCGACCTTTAGTTAGTAAATGATTGGATCAATAATATCTCTGTCAGGAACATCAATACTAGGAACAAAAGCACATTTTTCTCTTAATTGGAGCTCCCTTGGACCCACGCTATCATCAAAAACCAAAATCATCTTTAAAATAAATATCCCTGTCTCACTTAACAATCCTGGTGGTGTATGATGGATAAAAAAATCTAGAATCCTTGGATCCTATATAATAACTAACAAAATAACCACTAATGTTGATTTGGGGATTATGATGAGAATCTGCTCGAACTTGCACAACTGACAACCTGCTGGAGTACTGATCCAATTATGGATGAAGACCGGACCAATCACTAGAGCTCAAACCAAGAGATTTAAGGACAACCTGGCTGCCTTTATATAAGGAATAATCCATTCTCAAAAGGGCTTGTCAATACCCAAAGATACAAAGCCCGTTTTAAGCATCCGATTGGTGGAGACCAATACGGATCCGGGTAGCTATTTGCATGTAAATATGGACTCCGGACAGCAAAAAATGGTTCTACCACTTCATGGATTAAATGAATATCTTTAATAGGTCATGGAATTAAGTTGAGGCAGCACCAAAGGCAAAGAACAAGGGGTTATGGGCATAGGGGGAAAACATGGCCGGTTTTACTGGATTATTTACTGGTTTTATAGTATTTTGTTGAGTTGACATTTTCTCTTTGTTCTAATCAAAGGCAACGTGTGGGACTCAATGATCATCCTATTTGGCATCCTACAAGGCATATGGAAGCTGATTTGGAGCTTAAATTGGTCAATATTGGTCAAAGACAACTTAGTTAGAAAGATAGTCAATTAGTTTCCTAATTTGATTTTGACTTTTTGTTTTAGGAAATTAGTCTTTTATTTGATTTTAATTTATTCATTAGCTGGAAAAATCAACTTAGGAAAGTTGTTATTTTATTATTTTCATTGTAAATTAATTAATTCCTAATTCCAAAATAAAGAAATTAATTAATCAAATTTAGTTTAGGAAAGAGTAGGAAATTCGGCCAACATGTTTCCTTTTCTCTTTGGTGGCCGGTTTTAACCTAAGTTTCTAGGGTTTATTACTTTGTGACTTTAGCCTATTTAAGGTCTTATTTTTGAGGAAGAACACACCTTTAATAATATTAAAAAAATTAATTGTGAGATAGAATTCTCTTTGTTCTCTTTGAACACCTAAAACACCATTAGAGAGTGAGTGTTTAGTTTTGACTTATAAATAGGATATCCATTATCTATTGTGATGTCTTCATTAGACCAAGGTTTCTAATCATAGGTTGGTTAAGGGTTAAGGTTTTTCCATAAGAACTTGAACTTAATTAAGATTCGGGCTAATATAATACGGGTTTAGGCACGAGTCGATCTAGGTTCGTATCAGATTATAAATTCAAACCTAAGCTTTACAGCCCCATACTCGAAAATGGTGAACACAAATTTTTTCCCTAACTACGCTTTAAATGGAGTTTTGGGAATAGATTAACTCAGCACTTGATTTAGAATATAAGTCGTTGTCTTTAAAGATTCTCTTTATAAGTAATTTGACAAATTAGAATTTGCTAACATGCATCGCACCATATCCACCAAACTACAACTTCTCCTCTTAGCTATGCCATTTTGCTGAGGAGTACCTGACATTGTATATTGTGCATCAATGCCACACTCATGTAAACAGTCTGCGAATAGTGCTGAGTTTCATCCAATCTTATCATATCTATAATAAACATTTACCACGTTTGTTAGACCTCACAACTTTTAATTTTTATTCTTTTAAAGTTCCATATTTACCTTGAAACTTAAAGGTAATCAAGGAGTTTGACTTCTCATATATAAGCTCAATATGTCCATAATGAAAGAAGTTATCAATGAAGGTAATGAAATACCTATAACCTCCCAAAGCAAAGCAATTGGTGCGTAAGGTTCACATAAATCAATGTGAATTAACTCCAAAATATCTCCACACCTATCAATCTTATCATTCCTAACTTTGGAATTCAACTTGCCCTTCACACATTCAACACAAGTTGACAAGTTGGAGAAGTCAAGATTAAAAAATATTCCATCCTTTGCTAACCTTTCCATTGTATGCCTAAAAATATGCCCCAAACTCATATGCCATAACATGAAAGAATTATTATTAATTTTTAGATGTTTGGAAGCAATAACAAAAGCAACAACAAAATTAAAAAAAGAATTAAGACCATTATTACCAAATAAATCAAGTTGATATAAATTGCCACATAAAGTTTTAAAACCAACAAGTTTACCATCCTTATAAAGTTTAACTTTATTGTTACGAAACAAAAAATTGTAATCCTGACAATCCAAAAGAGAAACAAATAACAAGTTCCTTATTATTGAAGATCATTAGAAACTTCTTATACTCGAAAATATATTCTGTGGCAAGCTTTAACTTGATTGTTTCCGAGATATCTATCTTCACTCTTGAGCTATCTCCCATCTAGACATGCTATTCAAGATTGGTTCGTTCTTTTTACTTATCATCCCCTGCAATAAATCAGTAACAAAAATTGATGCTTCAATATCCAATCACCAAGTATTTATAGACACATCAATAATATTGGTCTCAATCATTAAGAGATTACCTTTCTTCTTTTGTTTTCCCTTCAACCTTCAACATTCAGCTTTTTTGTATTCGATCTGTTGCAGTAGTTGTACTTCCCATTAAAGTACTCTTTCTTCTCACCTAAGGAAGAAGAACCATCCTTGTGTCTTTTGGACTTTACACTAGAAAACTTCTTTTTTTTAAGCTTGAATCCTTGTCCTTTCTTCAGAGAAAACTTCTTAGGTTTTTCCTCTTGATCTTACACGATGGTAACAAACCTTGACTTGTTTAACTTGATATCATCCTCTTTGTTAACAAGAATGACAATTAACTCCTCCAGGTTGCATCATTCCTTTTTGGTATTAATGCTTGACCTGATATTATCAAATTGAGACGAGAGGCTCTTCATTATAAAGTAGGTCAAGAACTCCTCATCAATGTCCATCTTAAAGTTCTTAAGCTTGTTATGATAGGAAGAAGGTGATGTAATATTCTTCTTCACTCTTTTAACCTTAGCATACTTGGTATTGCTATGAAGATCCAGGTAATGATACTTTCTCATTCATATGAAACTTAATAAACCTCTTTCTAATTTCCTCAATATGTTTCTTGGCAGTGTCCATCTTTGGAAAACTAGCATACAAGGATTCATCCACATAGATCTCTATCATTATTATGCAGCGCATGTTAGAATGCTTCTAATCTTTATAAAGTTTCTTGGTCACAATATTACTCTCATTGGTTGGCATCTCCTGTGGATTCATTTCCAAACCATATCCAGCTTCATTAATTTCATATTCATTATTAGAGTTTTGTTCCATTTTTGGTAATTTGTCCTATCCAATTTTATCATGGAAGTCATTGACAGAGTATTAGGGGTGCAATTAGCTGTGAAAATAGCAAATACAACAAAGCATTTAAAATATTAGACAATGCAATTGCTATTTTATAGCTCCTTAATATAAAACACAAAACACAAAACACAAATATTGCTAGAGTTTTTGTAGCACAAAAGATATCCATACATGGGCAATGAAAAGTCAACTAAATCAATAATAACCAAATTCATTGAACTAAGTCATCGATAGGGTAACTCAAAATATGTGATTCATGATATTCAATCAACTTCCATTACCATTTTAAGAATCTCACTAAGTAATTAAACCACGAACTTGTATAGACCTTGGTTCACAAGTAGGAGAGAATAAACATATTGGCAATTTTGTGATATAGACAAATACCAAAACATGTTATCCACTCTGTTAATATTATATTGACACCCATAAACTAGATAAAATTAGGTACTATAAAAGGTAAGAACCTAAAATTCTATTTATTATGTTAACATATATTCCATTGGTACCCATAATGTAGACAAAATAAGTTCATAACAAGTAAGTACCTAAAATTCTACAGTATTAGACCAACCAGGCACAAAGCCTTTATAAAAAAAGTCAAACATATTCTATTTTGACCATGGGTATTAAAACAAAAATTTATAACAAATGAGTACCTAAAATTCTACACTATTAGAACAACCAGGCACAAAGCCTTTATAAGGAAGTCAAACATATTCTATTTTGACCATGGGTATTAAAAAAAAATTTATAACAAGTGAGTACCTAAAATTCTACACTATTAGATCAACCAGGCACAAAGCCTTTATAAGGAAAGTCAAACATATTCTGTTTTGACCGTGGGTATTAAAAAAAAAATTGGGAACAGAATTTTATTTATTTATTTAAATAACAAAGTAAAACAAATAAATAATTCTTTTTTTTTTTTTTGAAAAAGGGTTGCCCACATTAGCACGATGATGTCATCATACTGAAGTTACCCTGAACTTTCTTTAAAAAAAAATGTTTGATAACGTCGGTGATGACACTTATGCTGACTAAGCACCCCAGCCATAATATATTGGATGATGTCATGCTAATATCAGCATGATGACATTAGCACAGCCCAAACCACATGTTATATAGAGCTTATTCCAGCTCCAACCGTTGTGGGTGACTTATTTGCAACAAAGTAGATCGTACGATCCAGTTTTGACCCGGTGGGAAATGCCTTTTCCCGCCACCGTTTCTGGTCGTTCCAATGGTGTATGAATTGTCCGATGAGAGGTAATTGGAATTCAAGTCCAATTTGGGCAAATTTCAACCCAAAACCAATGTCTAATCACCTTACATATACCGATGGGTTTTAAGAGTTCAATAGGTATTCATGTGTTTCAAACCAAATTAAAGGCTTAAATACATTCTATTCCATGCACAAAAGAGTTTTAAAAGCATCCCTACTCCCGATTTTATGCAAAAACAATTTTGTTACGACAAACTCAAACTGGGTTTAATTATAAATTGATTTCATAGAACAAACAATGGTCTCAAAAAAATTTGAACCACATGAAAGTCAATTTGAAGCCAATCATGATATTTATCAAAATTAATTACAAAAAAGAATTGTAAACAATCAATTCATGCAATCGAGGATAGATCATATCATAGATTAAAAGTCATAAATCAATATATATATATATATATATATATATGTATATAACATGGCTCTTATATAACACGACAGATAGATTAGATTATGTAAGCAGATAATGAAATAGTAAAATAAAAGTACATAGTTTTGATACTAATTGTTAGTGCTATAATAAATAATCTAACATGCTCAACACTGTTTCCCATAGATCACATATACAATGTTTTATTGTATTGAATATATAAAATAGATTAGAGTCACTAACCTCTATAAGCGGTCATTGAAATTTTGATACAATCTATAATCTTGTAAAACAGAAAAAACAATATAATAGCAGTGCATAAATACACATATTCTTTTCTAATCCGTCTCTTATAAATTAGTGGTGATCTCACAAACCCTAAGAATATATTGTATGTATTCTTAGTTATTTGCCTTACCGACAAAACATTAGTCTTTTAAAAACTTAAATCATATACAAGTTATATAATTTACTTATTAATTTTAACATACATCAAAATAATAATTTAATAAATAATATATAATAATAATAAAATATTAATAAGTTAATAAACAAGACAATTTCATCCTTGATATAAATAAATACCATAAACAAATTATTGATTATAATATATATTTAACACAATATGTATCGACAGAGAAATGGGGTTGCTGATGTTCTTTTTAAAGCTGCCACATCAAAGACTGATGTGACATCGTCCTTTTCACTCCCAACTTTTGCTACTCAACGTCATTTGGATGATTTAGTTGGCAATCAAAATTATCGATCAGTTAATTTGTCTTGTATAGCTGTTTGGATTTCCCTTTGTGGGTGCTGTTTATTTTATTTTTTTCCCTCATGTACTTATTAATCTTTCTTTTTTAATTAAACTTCTCTTGATCTTGACTTGTGTTTTAGAAGATGCCACTATAATTAGGATGTCCCATTTCACTTGTTGGATTAAGTGATTCTTTCGAATTATTATTATTATTGTACATCATTAACTTTATTTTTTCAACATAGACTAAAAGTATTGACTTAACAGAACAATAAAGAAAGATAAAAGTAGTGCATTTAGAGGCGGAGCCAAGATTTTGGGAGAGTGGGGGCAAATTAACATTTTTTGTTTTTGTTTTTTGTTTTGATTTTTTTTTTTTTAAGATTTAAACATCTAATAATAAAAATATAGTTTAAATTCAAAATAAATGTAAATAATTTTATTAAAATACTTTAAAATTTTATTTTGAGCCGAGAAATTTGTGTGAAATAAAATTTTTGTTTAAATTAAAAATAAATGTATATAATTTCAATAAAATACCTTTAAAAATTATTTTGAATCGAGAAATTTTTGTTGAACTAATAATATAAGAGATTTTTTTTAATAGTTAACATGAAGAGTATCATTCTCAAAAAAAAAAATGTAAAAAGAAAAATGAATTGAAGAAGATAATAATGCCAAATTTTATTTGGCATTACTTGTGTATTATATATGGTAAATTCTTTGGCATTATTTATGCATTATATTTGGTTAGTTGATATGAGTTTTGCTAGAAATTTGACAGTAATAAATTTAAATTACTTACCCTTTAAAACTCATTAATGAGACAATTCAAACGTCTAAAACTGATTTGACGCTATTATCATTATCTTAAACAAGATGGACTTTTAATGTGGAGGTAAAAAGGTAAATACATTCATTTACGTAATTAAGTAATAGACTATTTATGGGTAATTAAGGTTAAGCCAAATTTGGTGCAGGGCAGCTGTCCCCAACCTAAATTCGGCCATGAAACAATGATACTACGTAGATACCATTACTATACAATTCACTATTTTTTTATAGTATTATTATAACAAATTCTAATTTAAAAGTTAGTTGAATTTCCTGCTAGCTTTTTTCAATCTTTGTTTATGTTTATGTTTATCTTTTTATCACAACTATTCATTTGAAAAATATCCAATACAATGGTAAAAAATTAATGTCATATGATTTGCACATATTCAATGAACACATGTGGAATACACGTGCTTTTCTATTTCTTTTTCTTGCTTCTAAGTTCCTTCATGATTTGGCATTTTTAAACAATTGCTAACTGAGATTTTATAGTGAGACTCTCTAATATGAAGAACTTTTACCATCAAGGAAAAGATAAAGGGAAAGGAGAACTTCAGATGGGAGAAATTAAATCAATCATTCAAAAAGAAAACTTTGATTATATAGAAAGAAACCAAGAATTTCACTTTTGAAGTACATTCAAACATGAGAGGAAGTATCCCTTCTATATGCCTTTCTATGAGGAATGAAAAGCGCAAAATTAGTGATTTCAAATTTTAAAATTTAATTTGTAGAAGTTGCAATTAGAACAATCATACAATTAAATTCTAAGAGATAGTAATTACCATGAGAAACATAAAATGATAAGATAGTAGAAATACAGAATCAAACTTATATCGACTTTGATAGCATCAACATGCCAAACAGGATGCTGGCAAATGACATTTTTCTCAATTGACTCCAAAAATTGCCTTGAGAAGAGGGCATGTCTCTACCAGATTTGGAACTCAGACATGAGTTTAGTGAACATGTGCAAAAGAAACATCGTATTCCATAAAAGATTGAAGGAACTTAGACAAACGAAAAAGAAAGAGAAAAGCATGTGTGTTGCAAATGAATTTAGTGAACATGTGTAAGTCATGTGACATATTAATTGATGTGTGAATTTTGACTATTGGATTGGACAGTTTTTAAATGAGTTTTTAAAAAAGATAAATATAAACAGTGACTAAAATAAGCCAACAAAAGATCCAGGTCCATTTAAAAGACAGAAAAATATAGTATATCAATTCACACCGATTAAGTTATCTTTACATAACTATAATATATGTTAATATTTAGAAATGATGCATTGCAGTGTGTGTGCACATATTACGACGTTCTAGGAATATTTGAAATGATATTCATATCAGATTTAAATTCATAATTTTATACAAATAATAAAATAAAACATCAGGTTATCCATGGATGTGACAAGACTTTGACAAGTTTAAATGTGAAAGAGAGATAAAGGTTAGTTTAATGAATATGAACATATCCAATCTGACTGATTTTGCATGCAAATTCCATGTTTCCACATGTCATATCCCCACTTTTTTTTTTGATGAACTGTCATATTCCCACTTTTAAGTGAAAGAACCAGCAAATTAAATATATTTTCAACTACTTCAAAATACTATATCGCGTTCCTTTTTTATTTTTTTATTTCTTAATATATGAGGAAATTAGTTAATTTACAAGTTGAAATTCATTTACATGAATCAAATTAAAAATACAGTAATTCTACAGGAAGGAACCAATTAAATGGTTCCCTAATTAATTACTGTCCATTCGCAAAAAATTAAACACACACACACACATATATATATATATATATATATATATCTACACATATAGTTCACCTCCATAGCTCTCATAATTAATTAATCAAAATATTTTACAGTATTCGTAACCAAAAAAAATAGTGCAAACCAATCTCAAGATATTTGCATAATTATTTCTCTTGGACGTTTTTTCTTTTTTTAATGGGTTATCAATTATTATAATTAGCTTTAGTCATTAGAAGTGGTTTTCTTAGAGTCCCTTTGCAACTTTGTTTTTCCCTTACCTTCCCGAGAACCAAACAGAAAACTAAGGGGAGGCAGATTTGGCAGAAACATAGTTGTTGATTAGCGCCAAAGCATTGCTGGTAAGATGCTCCACTTTCACTATGTGTATCCGAACAGCATTCTTCACTCTCCCATTCATATTACGCTCAGCAAAGCCATCCATACAAGTGTCGGCATCCGTCAACGCAGCACTAGCCCACGTTTGAATATTATTCATTTGGAGCTCGAAATCCGGTCCTTGTGATCGTCTGGCCCGACCCAGTTCACTTACAGAGTTCTTCAACTCATAGACCGAGTCATCAATTAACTCCACGCAGTCTTGCACCGCTGCAGCCACAATGGGATTTAGGCCGTTGATTCTAGAGAGCTTATTCATGGTCACTGACGTTGCAATGGCCGCTCCAAGGGACACGTTGAGGGCCGCATGGGCTAGGAGTCTTGAGTCGGTTTTGATTTTGCCTGCGAAAATTGAGAGGGAATTGTAGCACAGCTCGGGATAGGTTGTGAGACGGCATGATCTTCTTATGTATTTGGTGTCCGCTTTGCATAGAAATGGTGTTGTAGTATTGTCTGAGGTAGGATTTACCACCGTAGAGAATTGGAGGATGAGGAGAAGAGCAACCAGTACATTCACAGAACAAGATGGACCTCCCATCTCTATCCTTTCTTCAGTCTTTTTTTTTTTTTTTTTTTTTTTTTTTTTTTGTGTTGTTTGCTATGGGTGCTAGGAGTTCCACAGAATTTATGGGTAATTTATTGGGTGCTTTATTAAATTATTGAAAGGGGAAAGAGGGGTCCCAATTTGTTGAAAAGCTTGTATGGTTTCTATAAATTGGAAGAAAAAGCCAGATTTGAGGTTGATTGAGATTTTTTGCGGTGTGAATATACAACCAATTATTCGGCCGACATATGCAGTCCTTTTTTATTATTTTTTTCTAATTAAAAATATGCTTTCCAATAATTATAAACCATCGATTAGGAACAAGGTTCTCGTTCTCATTTGAATTTAGTCCATTCTAGTCATTCAAGAAGTGTACGTTATATATATATATATATATATATATTATATTGAAGAAGTGGACGTTTATTTATTATCATTATTATTATTATTATTTTGAAAAAACTTATCTTTAAACTTTAAAGGATGATAAGGGAAAAACAACATCTGGAGGTTTTTGATTTTTATTTAATTATTTATTTTTCGGAAAGCACAATATTTGGAGTTTGTGATCAGTTGTCCCTTATCTTTAATCCCTGTTAGCCAATATTTGGTAACATATTGCTGGATTTTTTTATTTTTTATTTTTGGTTTCCTTTATCTAATTTTTTGTAATTTATTTAAATCAAATATTTCTAAATCATATCAATTAATTTTAAAGTTAAGGATTAGAAAAGAAAAAAAAGAAAAAAAACATAAACACCAGAATATCAATAAAATTTCAAATTATCATTTTTTCTTTCTTACAAGTTTATAGTCAAGAGAGACGTGTAACAAATAATTACTATTCACAAATGCTAATAAACATTTTAGATAAGTAAATTACATAACAATCAGGTAGAAAAACTAAGATAAAAAAACTAAATTAAAACCAATTAGTTACCAAACAACATCTAACGTTTTTTCCTTTTTTGTTTTATATCTACAAATTTTTTTAAAGGTTTTGCTTTAGTTCTATGTAATAGGCTTGTGCTTTAAATGATAGGTGTCTCTACCCTTACTTCTCACCGAAGACATGCTTAATTAAGAAAAGAGAGAAATATAATGCCAAATTTAAAACAATTTCATAATGTTAATAAATTGAGGTTCATTTTAATAAGCATTTTTTATTTTGCAATTATACAAGACTATAATAGTAGTGATTTAGCATTCATGTATATAAAGCTACCAATTGAGCTCCTATCATAATGATTTTTTTCATCATTTACAATAATACCCCCTTACTTCTATAATAATTTCCCCCTTCCACCTTAATGGCTTGAATTCATAACATTCTACATGTAAGTTTGAGAGGTTTACTTTGTGAATGATCTCACTTTTAAAAACAAATATATTCAAAAACAAATTGTAGTCAGTCGGGTTTGATGGAGATAAAGTGGGACAAGGGCACAAGCCAACACAACGCTGTATTCCTATCATTTATAATAATACCCCCCCTTACTTCTATAATAATTTCCCCCTTCCACCTCAATGTCTTGAATTCATAATTTTCTACATGTAAGTTTGAATGGTTTACTTTGTGAATGATCTCATCTTTTGAAAACAAATTTATTCAAAAAAAAAAAAAATCTAGTGGATGAGACCACTTACCATTAAAAAAAAAAAAAAAATTCTATTTAGTTTGGTTTGATGGAGATAAAGTGGGACGAGGGCACAAGCCAACGCAACGTTGTATTACTTTGATGGTGGGAAGAATTAAAGAGGACAACTTCAAGAACCAATATGATGTTCTCCTATTTTAAGTTTGTTACCATTGGATTGTAAGCATTTCATTTGAGTTAGAAAGTTGCTACATCAAATTAGTATCAAAGCTCAGATTTTGCAGTGTTCTACCATGGCTAACTCTGATAGCTATGTTGATACCATGGCTGAAAACCAAGATGTGAAGGCTTTTAGGCAGCCATACTGAGTATTGAGTAAAAGATTGATAAATTAACCTTTGAGTTTCATTAATCTCTGCTTTGACTTGAGCATGGTCTTTCAATGACTTATGTGACAACGAAGCAAAGAGATCAAGAACTTGCTCGACCTCCTCTAGTGGTTAAAAGAGCTCCTTATTATCATTCAAGTCCAATATCTAAATTTGTAGGTTCCATCGAGCTCCACAAAGTCACCACCAATTCTTTTCGACATTCATTCTAAGACAAGATTGAAGCTTTAGTTGTTGGTTTCATCTACGACAACAACAATAGGCTTTCAGTGAACCACAAATGGATAACAATTAATGGTGCTCAGAATAGGTATCATCGAAATTCTAATTCATATGATTACATTGTCAAAATTGATATTCTTTGTTTTGATGGCCTTCTTCATATCAACGATTTCTTGGATTGGATGCAAAGTATAGAAACATTCTTAGATTACAATTTACATGAACATTTTTGAATGACAAGAAGTTAACCGGTTAAATATAAGTTGAGAGGGGTGCATCAACTTGATGGGAACAATTACAGTTGAATCGATAGAGAGAAGGGAAAGAAGAAATCAAAACATGGCATAAAATGGAACAATTGTTGAAAGTCAGGTTGTCATCTTACTGATTATGATAAGTTATTTTATCAATAATATCACTAGTGTCAAAAAAATGGAAGAACAATTAATGAGAATACGGATGAATTATTTAAGTTGATTTCAAGAAATAATTTTCCGAAAACTGAACACCGACAAATTTTTAGGTACATAAGTGAATTCACACTACCAATTTAGGAAAAACTTGAATTAAGCCCCATTTGGAACCTCATGATACTGTGAACCTTGCTAATCGAGTGGAGAGACAACTCTTAAGAACTTCTTGAACACCAACTAAATGGAGACCCCTTTTTGACTTTTATCCTAATAGACCAAAACCAACCAACATGAACAACCTAAACATTTGCCAAATAGCTATTAGCCTAAATAGATGTAACATGCCAACCCAAGAAATGCTCCAAATTTGAACTTTTAACCAACTTTAACCAGGGTTGATTAGGATTGACCAATTGGATTTCACAATTGACTTTTTACTACGAGAGGAATTTCACTTTGACTGAGGAACTTGGGTAAAGTATTGATTATCTCGAACTAGTAGTACGCTAATATCAGAACTGAGATTATAAAGTTATTATCATAACAGGATATAATCTAAACTAATAGGCAAGCTCGAGATTAACTTTTTATTTATATAGATTTTGATTTTGACTTATGTATCACGTGATAATGCTTGTAGATATGAGTCTTAGACTAGCGGCACATTTAATTTGGACCTACAATTAAAAAGATATGAGTCTATAAGTTGCCTTGATTTTTCTAGTTCTAAAATTATCGGGTAATTTTATCAAAAGCATGTGGAGAAATTTTGAAAAATATCCCGAAAGGTGCCATGTGCCACGTGCCACTCCCCTCTTTTTATTTTTCTTTTTTTAATTTTCTTTTCTCTTTCCTCCACCACTAAAACATCTCTCTCTCTCTCTCTCCTTACTTCTCTCTCATGGTTTGGCCAGAATTGACCATATTCTAGCCAGCCGCTGGCAAAGCCCAGTTGCTGGCGATGCCGTCTGCTAAGTTTCATGGCTGGTTGGCCTACAATGTGCCCAAATTGGGTGACTAAAGCCGGTGATGGCCTCTATTTTTTCAAATTCCAAGTCTTTTTTGGGATATAATGGATTGAAGTTTGGCTGAAACTTTCTTCCCATTTCTGGCCACTGACGATGATTTCGGGGTTTTGAGCTAAGTATATTTGATTCTTGTCTTACAAGCTTTCAATTGATATAATTTGTAAATTATGATTGAGTATTTAAAATTTCATCATTTCTAAGCTAATTTAGAAACTGTTGTAAAAATTGGATTGCGTTGGAAGTTTTCCTAAGAAAAATTATTGCATATAGGTTCAAAGTACGCAATAGAAGTTAATGGAATGCTTAATTTCATAAAATTAAGTGTGAGAAACCCCAAATTTCAGGTAATAGGCCAATTGGGTTTACTGCATAGCTGGACTTCTTTTAGAGTCGAACATTGGGAACCCAAAGTAGTGAGACTGGAAAATGTATATGTTATTTAAATAATATTTTTGGTGTATGTTAGGCACTCGGTTGGACTTGTAGTGAACCCTATAGTAGAGCAATAATGGACAATGTTATTAGAATAAATGAGATATTTTTTTCTAAGTTTTATTTTGGAGTTAAATAAATATATATATATATATATATATATTCATTTATTTAGTTATTACCAAAAGTTGGATTTAAAGTGATTGTTTAACAAATTATGGTTAAATGAGTAATTTATAAAATTCCAAAAAGAGGTTTTAATGCTTATGTTTATTTAAAAATATCTTTATTAGTTGATTTATTATTTTAATTGCGAAACGATTTACCTTAAAATTTATTCTTGATAAAATGATTATGTAATCAAAATATATTTGCATATATTTATATATTTATATGTGTGATATAAATGAATACATGCATATGATTTTGTAAAGCTAATTGTTCTTATTTATTGATCTATTTAATTACTGAATTATTTATTTATTTAGTTGTCCATGTAGATCTAAAAGAATTAAAAATTCTAAGATTACGTAATATTAAAACGATATTACCATAGTATAATCCCCTAAGATTATGTTAGGGGCTTCATGAATATTTATGTAATTATTTATTTAATTATTCGTTTATTTATTTGTTCGTTTAAAACATTTAACTACGTTTTAAAAATGTAATTATGGGGAGTTTACATTTTCGTAATTATATATATTTTATGTGACTAGCTAGTTTGTATATGCATCATACAATACTAGTGTTTTGTACTGTTATGTTTATGGATTAGCTTATAGGTTGTATTTAGTCATCTTTTGTGAGCTGTGACGAGCGAGAATGGATAGATATTTTGAGATGATAGTAATAATTACGCTCCCCATGGTCGAAGAATGGTAAGTTAGTCATTCCTATAGGAGCTAAGGTGAGTAAGGATAGATAGTTATTCCTATTGTGATGAAATTAGCCAACCCCCTTGGTCGTAGGATGGCATATTATTTAGCATCAACACATTTAGGATGCTGATGGGGCCGTGTGCAAGTTTTCTTCTCTCTGTTCATCTGCTAAGTGGTGTTTAGGACACCAAACATCACTTGGCAGCACTAGTATATGGTATGATGCATCGGATATCCTTTCGATATATATATATGTTAGGTTATGTTATGCTATACCATACCGTACTGAGGCAACGATCCAATTCGACTAATGAATGGCTTAATATTGTATCTCTGCTACTTACAAGACCAACGGATTAGACAATCATTATAGACAACTACTTTTAGCCATATTGGTAGTAATATGCATACGGATAGTTGATATCATGGGACCGCACATTAGTATACTATACAATACATTTAGTATATCTCCACTATGAGTGTACTGGTTATGTAATATATTTATCAATCTTAGTTTTATTTTACCTATTTATGATTACTATTATTATTGTTGTTGTTGTTGTTGTTGTTATTGTTATTCTTATTATCATCATCATTGCCAACTGCACAATTGTTGTATTTGTCTGAATTGATGATTTAATGGATTTGGAGATATTGTAGCTTTCAGACAAGTGTATTAGTCTTCGGATAGTATTGTAGCCTTCAAACAGGTATGGTAGCCTTTGGGCAGGTATCGTAATTTTCAGATAGGTATTGTAGCCTTTGGAGAGGTATCGTACCTTTCGAGTAGGTATGGTAGCATTCAAGTTGGTATTATAGCCTTAGGGCAAATAATATAGCCTTTAGGAAGGTTCAGACAGATATTGTAGCATTCAGGTAGGTATCGTAACTTTTGGACAATTATGGTAGCCTTCGGACATGTATTATAGCCTTCAACCAGGTATCGTAGCCTTTAGACAGGTATAGTAGCTTTTTGGCATATATGGTGGCATTCGGGTAGTTATTGTAGTCTTCTGGCAAATGTATTAGCCTTTGGATAGGTATTGCATTTTTTAGGCAAGTTACCCAAATTTTTCGAGAGGTTGTATACATATATTTATATATATTTACGTTGGTTCTGGATAGTGATGATATTATCGGAGTCATCGATAAGGCCTCAATTGTTCAATTTAAAATATTGTTCCGTTATGTGCATTTCTTAAATGTAATTTATTTTTCTAAAAGTCGTCTGACAATTTATCGATGATCAGCAGTATTGTATTGGTATATGTTCTAAATATTAAAGGGTTGACTGAATGATTTAAGATTTGGGACCAAATTGTATTATTATTATTATTATTATTTTCTATCTACATTTATGTGTTTAGTGTGTTCATGAAGTGCTATAGAAATGTGAGACTTTAATAAGTAGGTGGTGTGGGCAGCAATGAGTGACAAAAGTATGTATATGTGATGCTGAGCAAGGATCTGGGAAAAGTTAGGGCTATTTAGGTACCGGTAGTAAGCTCCAGAAGGGGTCCTAATACATATAAATGTTTACCTTTACGATTTATTAATTTTTTTACTCATTTGCATTTTTTATGCTATTGTTATTAAAGCCCTGCAAATTTGTGAAAATTTATAGTATGGTGGGAGGAGTAAAGTGGATATATATTTTCGGATTGGGTTTTCTATGTACAGTACATTTAGGGGAGTCTAGCTTATAGGGAGATGTTATTGGATTTTCTATAAAATTTCTAGTGTGGTTTCCTCTAGTGAAGAATATCCTAGAGTTTTCAATAGGTAACTCTAGGAGGATCTTGACATCAGAAACCATGAAAAATAGCTTCAAACCTCCAAACCTTTATTTTAGGTCGTTCCCTTTGAAATGCTTCAAGGTAACCAAGTGGGCACAAATCTAGTAATTGTTTACAAAGAAAGCTTTTTCTAAATTTGGGATGTAGTTGAGGAATTTAGTGGGGAAGAAAAAGTTCATTATGATGAGAATAATGTAGCAACTAAATCACTAATTGGGAATGAAGGAGAATAGATGATTTGTATCATTTAAAACTTGTTGTTTTCCACGGTGCCTAACAATACACCAAGGCATTTTATATTTAAAACAATATGTACAATTGATGCAAAACCTTATGAGGCTATCATATATAGTGGAAGCTGTCAAAATTGTGGTCTCTAAATCACTTGGCAAAGCTTTGGAATTGCTTGTTTTAAAGCATCCTCACCCATACATGATAGGATAGATCAGAAGGGACAATGAAACCATTATTAATGAACTTTGCAGCGTACCTCTCTCCAGTGGCTCTTGATGTGGTTGGCTATGATATTGTTAAAATGGATGCTTGCCACATATTATTTGGTAGACTATGGTGATATGACAGAGAAGTGGTTCATAATGGTAAAACCAAGACAGACTATTTCCATTGGATAACCAAGTAGATCATACTTTTACCTGCTACATATAAACTAATTCTATAACCTTCCACTTCACAATTTGCAAGACCATTTGAAATTTTAAAAATTGCTACTAAACCTGATTTTGATTATATCATGGATATTGTACTTAAATTTCCTAAATCTACCTCAACCAAAGGTTCACAACCTATCCAAAATTTACTTTCAAAATTTAAGGACCTTTTCCCAAAAGAGTTACTAGTTGAACTTCCACCAAAAGGAGATATCCAATATAATATTGATCTTGTTTGTTTGGCCAGCCTACAAATTTGCCTCATTACACAATGAGCCTCGAAGATTATGAGATCTTATTGGAATTTTTTTTATGACCTATTGGAAAAGAAATTGATTAGAGAATAAGAGCCTTTTAGCAGTATCTACATTGTTGGTTCCAAAAAAAATGGAGGATGTGCATTGAGAGGAAAGTAATCAACAAAATTATTATCAAATATAGATTCCCTATCCCAAGATTAGAAGAATTGGAAAGTTCATAAGTCTTCTCTAAGCTTGATTTGAAGAGTAGATATCATCAAACCCAAATGAGAGAGGGAGATGAATGGAAGATTTCCTTTGAAACTAGAGAAGGATTATATGAATGGTAGGTTATGCTCTTTAGATTGTGCAATGCACCAAGCACTTTTATAAGGCTTATGAATCAAATTCTCAAGTCTTTCATTGGAAAGTTTGTAGTTGTTTACTTCAGTGATATATTGATCTTCAATAAACAAAATGGAGATCACTTAGATCAGCTTCACCAAGTGTTCTAAGTTCTTAGAAAAAAGAAAAAAAAGAAAAACTTTATTCAAGCATCCATAAATTTGAGTTCTTCACTGAGGAGCTATTGTTACTTGGGCTTTTAGTAACAAAAATGGCATACATATTGACCTTAATAGGATCCAAGCAATTGTGGATTGAATCCCGCTTAAAATAGTTACAGAACTCAGGAGCTTTTATTGTCTTGCAACACTTTATAAGCGATTCATCAAACAGTTTAGTGACATTGCAGCTCACATACAAATTTTAAAAAAAAAGGCCTATTCCAATAGTACTTTGAAACAAAAATTACTCATGCAGTCCTAGCGGTGCCTAATTTTGATAAGATATTTGAAGTAATGACAGATGCATCAAATATAGGAACTAAAGCAGTTTTGATGCAAGAAGGAAGGCCAACTGAATATTTTAGTGAGAAACTTTGTGAGGCAAGGCATATACGGACTACCTATGAACAAAAACTCTAATGCATACATTAAGCTGTTAACCTCAGGGAGCACTACTTGGTTCAAAGAGAGTATATACTTAGAAGTGATCAAAATCCCATTCAATGTCTCAACTTGCAAAAAAATTAAATGACCTCCATGTTTGCTAAATAATATTTCTCTAGAAATGTCACTACTTCAATCATAAACAGTTGAGTGGCTAATGCACCAAGCATGAGACCTACATTATTATCCATTTTATAGTTTAACTTGGTAGAGTTTAAATCCATCAAGGACCTCTATGCCATGGATGAAGATTTCTTTACTATTTGTGAAAATGTTTACTGCATGACAAAATGGTTGATTATCATATCATGGAGGGTTTCTATTAAAAGGTGATCGATTATGCATTCTTAGAACTTCACTTCAAGAATACATTTTACATTACCTACATACCGATGGCCTAGCAGCACACACAGAAAAAGATAAAACCATCTTTTTATTCACTTTTAGATTCATTTAGCCTAAAATAAAGAAGGATATAACCAACTATACTACAAGAAGTGATATCTATCATAGGGCCGAAAGCCATACTATAAGAGACTAGTTTATATACCCTTTTACTAGTGTCCTTAACAACATGGGAAGATCTATCATGAACTTTGTTCTTGGGTTGCCCATGACACCCAAAATGTTGGATTTTATACTGGTACTTGTTGAGAGGTTCTAAAAAATGGCACACTATTTTTCATGGCAAGAAAGTCGCTACTGCCAACTATGTAGGCAATATGTTTTCTAGAGAAATTGTTGGGCTACATGGAATTCCCAGATCCATGACCTATGATAGAGATGTGAAATTCATGAGACATTGCAAGAAGATTTTTTGGAAGAAATTTGACACCTAATTGAACTACAGTAGTGCCTATTATACCAGACTAATGGTCAAACTATGATGGTCAGTTGCACACTTTGACCAGACTAGGATGGTCAGTTTCAAACTGGGAAATATGTTAAGGACTTTGGTAAATCACATGCTTAAATAGTGAGACTCTATTGTAACACCCTACCTCCACTACGGACTTATCACTTTCTACCGATATTGTCCCTAATATAGCCATCACACTTGGTATGATGCTTCTTATTAAAAGCTTCCTAAGAGGTCATCCATCCTTGGATTACATTCGCTTGAGCAAGCTTATCTTTGAAGTTCTTTCAAACTCTGAAGACAATCTCTCTAAAACGAGACATTGTCATTATGAAACGTACTATTATTACATTTGAATTATCGCATGATCTACACCTGGATAATGTGGGATTGCACATATGGTAGCCAACTAGTGCCCAGCACCAGCCACACTGGTCGTCACAAATCCACTTTCCTTGGGGCCCAGTGTCCTCACTAGCATACTTTTGGCCTAGTACAAGCTTTGATACCATTTTTAACACCTGCCTCCATTGCGGACCTATCACTTTCTATCGATATTGTCCCTAACTTAGACACGTTACTTGGTATGGGTATTTAACGCTTTTTAAGAGGTCACCTAACCTTGGATTACTCTCACCTAAGCATGCTTAACTTTGAAGTTTTTTTCTAATCGTGAAGCTAATTGCTCTAAAAAGGTCTCAACATTATGAAAGTGACTATTAGTATATTTAAATCATCTTTGATCTACATTCAGATGATATGGGATTGGATACCAGGTAGTCTACCAATGCCCTATATCCACCCACACTGATTGTCACTTTACTCTACCCCGAACAAAATTTGCTTATAGTCACATGGTGAATCAAACAATTGGAAAATACTTATTTTCCATTTGCCTATGCCAAGGTATCTAATCATACTGTGGATTTTGTCTTTGTGATAAAACACTCCAACAAATTACCAACAACATTCACAGACAACTATGTCCAAAAATATGAGGCCATTAAAGCTTGAGTTAATGATTCAAATACTAAATACAAGTTTGTAGCTAATCGTCATATGCAATTTAAAACTTATTGTGAAAGGGATCTAATCATAAGGATCTTTCTCTGGAAAGAATATTCTAGAGTTGGTACATATAACAAGTTGCAGATGAAAAAGATTGGTTTGTTCTGGATTGAAAAGCTTTTAGGTTAATACGTACCTCGTGGTGTTGCCAGAAGATCTCAAAATTTCTCTAGTCTTCAATGTTGCAAATCTCCACCCTTATCTCCCACCAAACTATGCTCCAATGACTTAATTTGAAATCGAGGATTATTCCTGTAATGTTGGGGAAAAACTAAAGGAGACAACTTGAAGAACCAACACGATGTTTTCCTATTTTAATTCTATTATCCTTGTGATGATATGGCGACTTTTAAATTCTATGCTTTTATTTGTCTATTTGTAATGCACCGCTTAAATAACTAACCACATGGCGTTGTTTGTGTATGTCGATGACTAGATAGCTGGGTCAGAGTTTCACTCTAAATGCAGCTTTAGATGTCATTTTATTCTGTTTAAATACTAGTGTTGTTTTCAAAGGAAGGTAGATGATTTAGGTGCCCATATTTAAATACTAGTGTTATATTTCGAAGAGTAAAAATTTCCTTTATTTTATTAAAATCTCAGCTTTGTGTTTATACCATTATTTTTGACAAAATAGAATATTTATTGAAGATAATGTAATCCAAAATGTAGATTAAATTTTATGTAGATATTTTATTTATTTAAAATTTTGTTTTTATCCATATTAGATTATCAACCAGAATTTTTTTTTTTTTTTTTTTTTGGGTTAAAAGATTAGATTACCATTTAGGTTTTATTTTTCTCTGTTTATTTAATAGGGTTTCTATTTGACATATATATAAAGGATCCTCCAAAAAACAGCAAAGGAAACTCTTAACACTACATAAACCTTTCAGGATTCCTATCTAGCTATAGTCCACTGGTTTCTTAGCTTTTCATTTTTATTTTTCTTCTATTGTTCTAATTATTTTATTTTAAAGGATAAAAACCTTATAAGACTTTTAGTTTTCTGTTTTAAATACATTTGCCTAGTGAGTTAGATTCTTGAGCATTTTAATTTTACTTTATTTTAGGCACACCTTTTACAGAATCTACTACATTATGATTATTATTATTTTTTTAATCTAGATGTTTTTTTGGCATACCCACAGTCAAGAGACTGCTTAATATTATCAACATCTTGACTTATTAAATTTCCCTTCCAGCTGCAAATTTTGTTGTCCTTCAAATGCCCTCAAATTGCAGTTGAATAGAAACTATTGATCGGAGGATGGACGAGTAAAAAGAAGGAAAATAAAGATTAAAGGAAGAAGATATAGTTGGACACTGGCCTATATTAGAAAGTAGAAAAGAAATAGGGATAAGAAAAGGCTGAGAAATGGACTCGGAACAGCTGGTTAAACAGCACTATAGACTTGGCCACAACTGGTATTCATTGACTAATTCTACCCTTCTTCAGACCTGGTTTTTTAATATTGTGACTCTTCCATGCTGTCTTGAAAACCTTTTCCACCAATAAGAAAGTTTAGAAGTACAACAAGAGAGAGCGACGAAAAGTAAAAGCATAGGTAATTTTAACAAACTTTGCCACATGGCATTTTATGGTTGGATAGCTACCAGCTAATATATATGGTGTGATCTTCATGGTCTGGAAAATAACTAGAGTTTTTATCCAAAAAAAAAAGAAAAAAGAAAAAGAAAAAGAAACTAACTACAGTTCAAAGGAATAAAATGTCGAGTACAAAGCATAATATGGCTCCATCAGGTAGCAGTTAGTCGGCCATTTAATTTTTTTTGGTGTTAATCAAGTTCATCACATTTAAAGCATTAGTTATCAAAAATAGATAAATAAATAATTATATAAAGAAGAAAGAATTAAGTTAGACACATCACGGAGTGCTTAGTTTCTCCTAAATTAAAAAAGAAAAAAACTAACCGATTAATAGACAAAAATGTCCAAATTAGTAATTTAATTTAAAAAAAAAAGACCTTACAAATCTTCGGCTGGCATATTATATTAAATTACTATGATTTGTTTTTGAAAGGTGAATAATTTTATATTTATGTCTCTTCATCAAATTTTATGCATAGGACAGCTAATCTTGTTAAATACAAAATGCCAATGTATGTTTCGTAATAGAGAATGCCAATACATTGGTTACAAATGGCATCTTTCTATATTTCCAGGCCCCACTAATGACATGAACCGCAATAGAAACAATAATTAATTTTTTTAGCTCTCTAGCTATAAATTATTTTGGTATTCCAAGATGATAATGATAAGACCAAAACTTACCTCGTATTAAACAGCCTCACAAATTTAGCCAAATTAGCTTGGAAGATCTAGCACGGTTCTCCATACCATAATAAAAGTAGTATTCGATTCTGGGTGTGGCCCAACCCATATAACGATGTTTTTACTATATCTCTACCCCTATTTATGAAAGAAGCTTTACCGACTACTTTTCTACTTTTTCTGATGGTATGCCTGAGATGGTTCCCAAGTGTCTCCTTGCCATATTCCAGATAACAGACATTTCCATCCTTTTAGCTCCATATGATCTTCCTTTAGGTCCTGTCCTATCATTTTTTTTTCCTTTGCAGTTGAGCTTCAATTGGTCCACAAATCACTGAACATACTTTTGGAAAAAAGACTGGCAGTCTCTTTATCCACTTGATGATTCAGCTCGCATATATATATATATATATGTGTTATATGTGTGAAGCAACTTTTAAGGTGTAGACTATTATTATTATTTTATATTTTTATATTTATTTTAAGATATGGATTGAATTCAGGGCATGTTCTCAAAATAAGATAAGTTGAGACTGAATAAACCCTACAGATCTAGGATTATCTATAAAGTTCAACAAATGTGAGACTTTCTTTTTACTCCCTTTTACTCCCTTTAATTGAGTTTATCTGGGCTTAGACTGCTTTATATGCTGAGCCACTGGTTCTTGAAAGTTAAGGTATCCTTTGGTACCACATCGATTTTTTCGTTTTTGGCTATTAGTTTTTTCTACTTAAGCTTGGAAAAAAAGGAGGAAAAAAAAAAAAAACAAAAATCCAACAAAATTTGAAATTGTTTTCAATTTTGGTGTTTTTATATTTTTTTTTATAAAGTTTGTAATAGATGAAAATGTTTAACAAAATCTAATTAATATTTGAAGTAAACAAATTACATAAAACTAAACTGAAAAAAAGCAAAAAGAAAAAATCAAAATTTTCCTCATCCTTGTTTTGATCTATGTTGGCTTCCAATTTTTAATCATTTATTATTATTATTATTTGAATTCCATCCCATCTACATAAGAAAATCAATAACTCTGCACCATTATTTTTTCATATAATTTTCTATGCTTTTGTTTAGAGGAGAATAAAATATTAGTATATACTATTTTGATTTTTTTTTTTTTTAGTGAAATGATATATGATCTAGTCAAAATATTATAATAAAATTATTATACTTTTTAATAGCACAAAATAAAAATGTGTTTTTCTTTTTGTTATTATATATAAAATATTGTGCATTAAATTTTTTTGTGGCATATATATATATATATATACACTTTTTACAAAAGCCTTGGCCGCCCAAGGATAAGATCTTGGCTCTGCCCTTGTGTTACAATACGACATCTAACCTCGAGAGATTTGAGTTCCTAGGTAGTTTAATAAGTGGAAAGAAAATTACATCTCTAGCTACACTACACATACTCATGAAGACATATTTTGCTCATAAACCTGATCTTCTTTGGGTTTCGACTTAAAATATATAAAGCTCTTCAATTATTTGTAGGGCTTTCAACCATTCAAGTTTGTAATTTGCTGCGATGGAAAGATTATTTCCGATTAATCAGAACCATCACCAGAATCCTTAATGCCCTTTTCAGAGGTTTTATTTTACTTTATCTTATTACTTTTTTTGGCCGACAGCGAAATATTTTATACTCTTAACTTTTGAACAAAATCCCGCAAAAAGGCTTGGGGAGATAAGCTTCGGTTCATATGAAATACTTGCATCTTTATATCCATTAGATTGCATTTCTGACGTGCCAAATCAACTTTAGGTAGATTAGGTGGTCTACCTTCAATGAAATTATTAGTCTTCAAAGTTCATCACTTATTTTATTGGAAGATCCTATACTGACTAACGAAGTACAAAGATTACGAAAAGAAAAGAAACGATGTAAACAACAAGAGTTGTAAGGTTATTTGCAAATCAAAAAACAAGAGTTGTAAGGTGATAAACCACATCAGTAGTCCAATCATCAACCACATTACTCATTAATTATCTACCACGTGATCATAATAAAAAGAGAGAAATTTTTCAGTATACAATATGTATATAGGAGGAATACATGTTGGTACATATAGTTAATGATGTAATGCCATGTGTACCATCACATCCTAGTTATTTAAAAAATTTCATATCAACTTCTTTCACATTATTAACACCGTTTAATGCCTGTTATTCAGTTTTTATTTTATATCTCTTTTGCTCTTTTCTCGTATCCATTTCACTCTCTTCACCTTTTAAAGAAACTCCATAATAAAAACCATAAAACGGAGAAACTTGATCAGTTCATATATATATATATATATATATATATATATATTTGATTTTGCACATAACTGATTCAAATTTCTTGTTCTCTCATTAATCAATAAATCCATATTTTTTTATAATTTTATTTACCAACCTAAAACTGAAATTGAATAAGTTTTGAATATTTTCACAAATTTTATAAGGCAAAGAAATATTCTCCTACTTGTCTGCAGTTGATCTAAAAGCTTAAAGTCACTAATAAGGAGACGGTGGACTTTATTGGCCCGGATTATTTCTTTTTTTTTTTAAACATTTACCTTTTTCTCTTGGTAGTGTTTTTGAACTTTCAGAAGTGTTAAGTCACTTTAAATAATATATTAATATCTCTTCACTGTCAAATGTTCATATATAATGGTTATGAGTTAATATACAAATTTGTTCATTAATGGAAGGAAATTATAATCCTTATTGTGCCATTTTAGTATTTCTATGTTGACAAAGAGAATGGATGAGCAAACGAAAAGAGATTGAAAACCCATTAAAGACCTCTACCAAGGATGATTTACAATCTAGATGTTGAAGAATCCTCCATCTGGCAATTGGTGCAGATGAGAGGATTCAACATGGAGAATTAACTGAGATCTTTGAAATTCTAGGGCAATGAAAGAGCGAAAACAGAACGAAAAGAGAGCAAATGAAATATAATAAAAATAAAATATAATAAAATTAAAAATGATGATTAAAATGGTGTTAAAAATATGGAAAAGGCTGATATGAAATTTTTTAAATGACTAGGAAGTGATGGCACAGGTGGTACTATATCATTGGCCATACACGTGAACATGGATTCCACTTTAATATACGTTGTGTACAGAAATTTTTTTCATAAAAGGAATAGTTTATGCTTGAGGATCGTAAAAGGTTATCACTATAAAATTAAGAATGATAACAACTATAAGATGACAAACAACTACATATGTAAACCTAAAATTTCACATTGGAAATATAAGATGTTTTGGCTACCTTTGATGCTCAAAGTCTCAATATGAGGCTTTGCCATGATGGCCATCTAAATCCTAAACTTGCAAACTAATAATGGAACATGAAGAATCTCTAGGCACGATTGTAGTGCTCCACAAAGGCACTCCAATGTTCAAGTCAAAAAGTACTTTACATGCTAAAAAAACATTTTAGTTGTTATAAGTTGGACGTCGTTGATTGAAGGATGTAATTATTTATTTATAGTTTTGGCATTTGTATCCTTAGTAAGCATGGAAACTTAGTCCCAATGTTGGACCACAAAACCAAACAAATAAAGTAGGGTTATGGCGAGTGTACATCCTAAGTACATTAGTTAAGTTTGTACCATCATATATTTAGGAAAGCCCATTTATTAATCTGGCCTTGTTTTAAGGATATGTATGGAAGGTCTTCTTGATAAAATATAAGGCTGATATTGACTCAGCAACAAGTTGATGAGAATTTGCCAGTACTCGCACAACCAACAACCCGTTAAGGTGCAGATCGTATACAGTTGAAGACCGGGCCAATCACTAGGGCTCAAGCCAAGAGATTTAAGGAAAACCTGGCTGGCTTTATAGATGGAGCTATCAATTCTCAAAAAGGCTTGTCAATATCTGAAGATTCAAAGCCTATTTTAAGCATCCAAGAGGTGAAGGCCGGTATGGATCCAGGTAGTTGTTTTAGTGCATTTGTGGACTCCGGGAAACAATGAATGGATCAAACACTTCATGAATTCAATGAATATCACTAAGAGGTCATAAAATCAAGATAAGGTAGAAGCTAAAGCAACTAAAATGGTGATTTGAGCCTGGAGGACTTTTGGGCCTAAAATGCTGTTTTTGCTGCTGGCTTTACTGTATTTTACTAATTTGGTATTTTTTTTCTTCGTTCCAATCAAGGGCAACGTATGAGAATCATTATTAATCCTATTTGGCATCTTAAATGGCATATGGAAGCTGATTTGGAGCCTTTATAAGCTGAAAATTAGTCAAAGATAGCTTAGTGGTCAAACTAGTCAACTAGTTTCCTAATTTGAATTTGACTTTTTGTTGTAGGATACTATCTTTTATTTTGGTTTTATTTATTTATTTGCTGGAAAAATTACTTTAGAAAAGTTAGAGTTCTATTATTTTGATTGTAAGTTAATTAATTTCTTTTTCAAAATTAAGAAATTAATTAATACAAATTAGATTAGGAAAGGGTGTGAAATTAGAAAATTTTCTAATTTGATTCTATGTTGGCCGAAATTTCCTAATCCTTTTAGGGTTTTATTTTGTTCTTTCAAAGCCTTTCTAAAGGCTTATTTTCAATGAGAAATCAGCTTACATATTATTCAAAAAATTATTTGTGAAAAAAGAATTCTCTTTATTCTCTTTAAATACCTAACACACCATTAGAGAGTGAGTGTTTTGGTTTGACTTATCAATAGGATTTCCATCACCTATTGTGGTGTCTTTAATATACCAAGGTTTCTAGTCATAGGTTGATTAAGGGTTGAGGTGACCATAATAACTTGAACTTAATTTTTCGATTCCTGACAATATAATATGGCTTTAGGGGCGAGTCGACCTAGGTTCATATCATTTACTATCAGAGCCGAATTTTGTTCAAGTTTGATCTATCTTTACCTACTTTATTTTTTTTTGTGTTATTTTTCAATTTTAACATTAGGTTAAGATTGTTCTTAATTCATACACATTCGCGTGAGTCGACCTAGGTTCGTATTATTTAATATCAGAGCTGAATTTTATTTAGGTTTGATCTATCTTTATTTACTTTATTTGTTTTTGCATTATTATGAAATTTTAACATTAGGTTAAGATTGTTCTTAATTCATACATGTTCTGCATCTTAAATAAAAAAAATCATTCATAGCCGAAAATTAGGTTCTTTGTTTTGCCATATTTTTTGCTTCCTAGTTTGTTGGTTGTTTTTCATTATTTTTCTTGGTAATTTAGCTTATTGTTGATTTTTGTTTGCTATTTTTGATCTTAATTATTTGCATTCATATATTCAAAAAAAAAAAAAAAAAAGGATTAGCGGCAACATATACAAATTCACAAAATTTGCAAATTTGTATATTGGTTGTTTTGGGTTTGGTGGGATTTTGGTATTGGAATTGCAATTTTGTTGTTGATCCTTGCTACTGGAGTTGTGTTTAAAGTTTTGTGAGCAAATAGAAAAATAAAAAGCAAAGCTGAATAAAAAAAAAAAAAAAAAGGCTGGTTTGTTGAAAATTGGAGTTTGAATTTGTTTGAGCTGGAAATTTTGGTTTGTGATATATTGGAGTTGCTGGAATTTTATATTTCTGCTGGAAATTTGTATTTTTGAGTGCAAAAAAAAAATTATTTGGATTAAAATGAGTGAAGGGATTTGATACAAAAACGTGAATTACAAAGAACAACAACTGTCAGGACCCGTCCAGAATTCCTTCCCCGGAACCCTAGACAGCCCTGATCCCAGGGAAACCCTACCGAACCCTCCAACGGAAAATCCGGCAGAGCCTCCCCTAAGGGATTTACTTACCACAAATTACCTGCACTGAAAACACACTTCTAAAAACATCCCATTATTCCTCCCACAACTACAAACTGATTCCACAAATTCCAGCACTTCTCAAAGCAACAACAGTCCAGTGCATAAATAAAACAGAAGTATGCCAATAGTATACAGAGCTTTAAGAAGTGCTAAACAACAGAAATACAACAAGGCTGAAAAGAAATAATACACTGAAATGAAAGAGTACAAGGAAACTTCTCGAAACACAACAGCAGCGGAAAACTTGGTTCGCTCCGGAAGAACGTCTACCACCACTTGCACCTAAGGGAACGGAATTTAAGAGTGTGAGATGCTAATCATCTCCGTGAGTAACCCGAACTACTGAACACCTTTTAATAATAATAATAAAATAATAACAATTAAGGAGTGGAACAAATACCAACAATTAATAATAAATAATAATAACCTTTGGAAAATAATGATTTCCCTCAAAACTCTCACCAATCGCTCCGTTTGAAATGTTCCCTTTTTAAAACCTTTTCGCAAAACCCAATGTGCATACCTCCCAAAAACCAAGGGATTAAATAATTTAACAACAACAATTAAATAAATACATACCCCAAATATATAATAAAAAATATAATAAATTATAATAAATAAATTTTGAACACCTTTGGGGTTTAAACCATTATTTGCAATTACACCGACAATTACACCTGACGCACCACACCATATACCGGTGATGCCCTCCGATACCCAGCGTCCCGAGCACCGACTGGCGGGAGGTTAAAGAGAGAAACCTGCAGTGGTCACTTCGGCGTCCCGACAGTACCGACTGCTAAAAACCATCACCCGGCCAAGGAGGGGGGCGGCTGTGCGCAACAATAACCTTGCCTGCCCACGGTCCAATGGCAACTCACGGGTGAAGTAATAACCGCACGCTAAACCATATAATAACCGCGTGCTAAACCACGTGTCCATACACCATACACCAGAACACCAATACTGTATGAGTGCGTCTAAAAATAAACATAAACAACCAACCGTACCGTTTTTCCAAAAACCACCGTGGGAAGTATACCAAAATTTCACAAAACACCATCCCACATATTTTATCCAATCACCCGGTACGAAACAGTGATAACAACAAACCACAATTTTCTCGAAATATAAAATGCAACCATAAAAATACCGCGGGCATAATTTATAAAATTTAACCAAATATTTTCACAAAATATTTAACCCAATTATGCCCGAGAAATCACATTTGAAACCACGTAAAATTAATACCGAAACATACCTTGCTCATGCATAACAAATAATTTAAATTAAACCGCATTAAAATCATAATTAAACCACACCACATGAGCATAATTAAATACTAAATTAAATACCAATTAAATTTAATTAATTGCCCAAAATAATTTTTGAAGGTGGGTCACTCACCTGGAGAGCGCAAATCAACTAAGATCCTCCTCGGGATCCACTCCACTACTCGCGCGTGCACCTAAACAACCACAGTGCACAAACCAAAAATATTAATATTTTATTCGGGTAATTCCCAAATGGATACCCGGGGAGCGAACACCAAGCGACATCTAAGGGTTACGAGTTATATACCGAATCGAAGCTCGCGTGATGAGGATCACGGATTCGGTCTTACTTTTCGGTGATCGAACCCGACGGGGTCGGAATCTCGCCGGAAAGCTTTTCGAGTTTCGGCTCCGTAATTCTCCCAAACCGTCGCGAATTGGCGGAAACGGAAGTCAGATTTGGGTTCAGGAGGTCGAACACTGCGGACTGGAGCTGGCCGGAATTTTCGGGTACTCGCCGGAACAGTATTTTCCGGTGGGCCGCCACGTCACCGGCAACGGTCACCGGAACAGTATTTTCCGACGGTGGCCGTTTGCTGTGAAATTTTGCAGATTTGTAGATCGTGAGGAGATCAATCCAACGGGACCGACGGTGAGCAAAACGGAGGTCGGACGGCGGAGAAATCACCGTTTGAAGATTTTCGACCCCTCGCCGGAAAACGCTCCGATCCCGGCGCGTCGGTGGTCCGATGGCCGTGATTTTTGGTGGGTAGGCCGGACTTGAGGAGAGGATCAAGGCTGTCAGGCGCGTGTGGCCGGAAAAGGGCCGGAACAGTGCCGATTCGCGGTGGCCGGCGGTGGAGGGGAAAAATCGCCGCCAAACTTCGAACGTCCGATCCGGGCGCGTCCGGCGGCCGTTCACCGTGAAACTTGGAGGTTTTGCCGGAAATGAGGTGGGCAAGCTTTCTGTCCGGTGCGTGTACAGTAACTCGGCCGGAACAGTGGACAACTCCGGTGGCCGGCGGTGGCTCTCTCTCTCTCTTTCTCTCTCCTCTCTCTCTTTCTCTCTCTTCTCTCTCTTTCTCTCTCTTCCCCGAGAGTTTTTCAAAATTAAAACCCTGCGTGACACTGTTCATGACACGTGGACCAATCAGAAGCTGACACGTGGTGTTTCACTGTTCACCGACCCAAAAAAAAACATTAAAATAATACGGTATCCGGTAAACTTCAAACGTCCATAACTTTTTAACCGGATGTCCGTTTTGAGCGTGCCGCTAGTCTGTGAACTCGTATCGACGAGCACTTCACAACCATGCACAAGTCAAAGCTCAATTCCCCATAAACAAAAAGTCAACTCCGGCACCCCTTGGACAGTTTGGACCGCAACTTGTTTCGTCCATAACTTTCAAACCGTAGCTCCGTTTTCGACGTGCTACCAGTCTACGAACTCGTGGCATCGTGCACTTCGCCACGGTACCCTAGTCAACTCGAAATTCCCACCGAGTCAAAAAGTCAACGTTTGACCCCTTCGGTCAACGGTCAACGTGCACGGATTCCGGTGCGATTTGGGACGGGGTGTTTCAACAACTAACAACTATCTTATATTTTTGTTCAATTTGATTCTTATTTGTGTTTTAAATTTCTTTCCCTATATTTTATCCTTGACTCATTGGTTTAATAATATTCGGGTCAGATTTCTATTCATTCCAAAATTTTCTTGTTGATTTACTTTGATTTTTCTTAAAAAAGCCGAGAACTAGGTTTTATTAATTCACTCGGTATTGCTTGCCTTTTTGCTACTGTTTTGTTGATAGGTTTAATTACAATATATTTGTGATCTACTTACTGTTTTGTGTGTGTTTTAATAAGAACTTTGAGATATTCTTATGAGTAGAAAAAAGACAAGAGAGTGTGAGCTTAAAATAGGGCAAAAGCCGAAAGTAGTGTGCAAATACGAGTGTCGAGGCTGTATTTAATTGTAACACGTGAGGGACTGATTTTGGTAAGGATTTATTTTATTTTTGCACTATTTTTACTAACATGGCAGATTCAAGAATGAGGAGAGTAGATGGCTCATTAAGAATTAATGAAAAGGAATCCATAGGATTCAAGGGTAATTCTCAAGCTATGGGGAGTGGAGGTGAGCCCACGGAAATGATGGCGGTCTTGGAGCAATTACAGTGGATGAATGCTTGCTTTGATCATCTAGATAAAAGGATGGACAGGTTAGAAATATCACAAGGAGGGCCGAGTCTAAGGTTTGATGTACATGGAGGACAAGGTCGAGGATGAGGAGGCCGAGGGCAACCTAGAGAGGAAGGCAGGGAATGTAATTTTGAAGATAACCTCGAAAAAGAAATTGATGATATTTTTGCACTCCAAGGAAGACAAATCCGTGGGAGACCAGCAAGTGATGAGGATGATAATATTGGGAATGTTAAGGTCAACATACCACCTTTCATGGGAAAAAGTGATCCAGAGGCGTACCTAGATAGGAGGAGCGAATGGAGATGATATTCGATTATCATAACTATTTCGAGGCTAAGAAAGTTAAATTGGAAGCTTTGGAATTTGGTCATTATGCACTCCAATGGTGGAAAAATGAGGAAAGTACCCAAAGGAGAGTAGTTGATGAATTGCTTACTACTTAGTGACAAATGAAAGTAGTCATGAGGAAGCGATTTGTACCGACTCATTACCATAGGTTGTTGCATTAAAGGCTTCAATATTTAACTCAATGAAGTAGGACTATAAAGGATTACTACAAGGAGATAGAGATGCTTATGATGAGGTTGAGTCTGAATGAGGATCGTGAGGCAACCATGGCAAGGTTTTTGGGTGGTTTGAATCGAGAGATAGCCAATCAAGTGGAGCTTCAACAATATGTAAAATTAAAGGAGATGCTTCATGTAGCCATCAAAATTGAAAACCAATTTAAGAGGAGGGGAAGCTCATAGTTTGTAGGAGTTACAAACAGTGGAAGGTCAAATCCAAGTGCTTGAAGGAGCAATCACATTTATGATTCAAAGCCAATACCGAAGCAAGGTGAGGAGAGTACCAATCGGCTAAGGAGATATGATAGGGCCAAACCTACACTAGCACATAAATTTGAGGGTAAATCTGATTCTAAACCTTCAAGAACTAGAGATATTGTTGCTTAAAGTATCAGGGTCGAAGACATATTGCCAACCAATGCCCAAACCAAAGAAGCATGTTGTTGAAGGACAATGGCCAGTTGAAATCCGATAGTAATGAAGCTGAAATTGAGTCCGAGCAAGAAAAGGAAGAAATTGAAGATGAAACCAAAACCCTAAAGGCTTCAAATGTCGAATTGAACTTGGTGGCAAGGAGAGTATTGACTATATACAAGGATGAGGATCAAGTTCACAGAGAAAATATCTTCCATACCCGATGTGAAATCCAAGGTAACATTTATAGCATGATAATTGATAGTGGAAATTATGCTAGTGTAATTAGTAATGTGGTAGTTGATAAATTAGGATTATCAATCATTAAACATCCAGAACCATATAGATTACAATAGCTTAATGATAGTGGTGAGATGAAAATAAACAAACAAGTCAAAGTAAAATTCAGCATTGATAAATATGTGGATGTTGTATTATGTGATGTTGTTCCTAGCATGTTCGTCCTATTTTATTAGGTAGATCATGGCAATTTGATAAAGATACTATTTATTATGGTTAAGGGAATGCTATTGTTTTTAGATTTAAAGGTAAAAAGGTCAAGATGAAACCATTGACTCCCAATGAGGTATTTAGAGACCATTGTGGTAGTTAAATTTATAACTTTCACCTTTTCGGTTTGTCAATTATGTAAACTAAATATTTATCAAGCAAAGCATAGAATACATAAACTTCACCTCTTGGTCCCTCAACCTTGTTAACTAAGTAAATTATTGCAATTTTGATACCTCAACTACACTAGACCAATCAAAACCGATAAGCACATAATAATTTATTGAATAAAAGTACTAGATTGAATAACATAAAACATACAAGCAAGTCATCAAACTTTCATAGTTGGGGCTTCATCATAACCCTAACTATGAAGTTTAGCTCATCATAAAACTAAAAATAACATCCATAATTTATTAAAAGCAAGAGTTCACAATTAAGAAGAAAATAGAAAGAGTAGAAAATAGAGTGAAGTTGATGAAATCCTTGTAGAAGAACTCCTTCTCTAAAACCAATGGCTTGTAGCTCCTTTTTCCTCCTTAATTACTCTCCTTTTCCTTCGTTCAACCATAATTGAAATCCTCCTTCATTCTTATTGTAAATATCATGTATATGTTGTAAAGAATGATGTGGAGGTTAAAAATTGTAAGGCTTTACATAGCGTAATCTTAATGGACAATGAATGTGATGCTGACTTCAAATTTGTTGCCCATGCTAACCATAAAATTGCCACATGTACTCTTAAGTTTTACGAGTTTTATTTATACAAACATGTTCCTTATTTACATTCCTGTCAGCATGCTTTTGACCAACCTTATGTATATACAAAGCTACTTATATTTCTATAAAACCACTCAGAAAAGTTAGATATTTTTATTAGCTTATAAATTCATATATAATAATAAGGATTTGGACATTACGAAGGCATTTAAAACTCAATTCTTTTGCAAGACAACAATTTGCTAAAACTATGTAGTGCTTGAAACTTCGAATCAATGTTGGGATTAATTGCCTCATTGAAATGCAATGAAATTTGGTGAAGATGTTCGTTTTTGTGACAAGAAAATTGAACCTGTAGCTCCAATTGTTATCAAAATAGTGACTGCAATACAAAGATTCAGCAAACTATAGAAAACCTTCAAAATAAATGGTAGAGATCAAGTCCTCAAATCTTCAAATTGAATGTCTGAGCTCTTAGAAAGTCATATCTAGAATCGATCTCCATCAACTTGAATCATTTAAGCTCCATAAAATATATCCCTCCATAAGATTGACTTAAAGAATCCAAATTATAATCAAAATTTCCTCATTTTATCTTTTTTACCTACAAATGAGAAGATAGTAAGATCAATATATTTTCATTCTAATTAAAAGCAAATTACTAAGAAAATAGAAAATAATAAATATGAATATAAGCTGTAAATTGAAAATATTTAACGGTCATCACACCTTCCAAATTAAGATTTGCTAGTCTTTAGCCAATGACATATTCAACCTCTTCTCGTCGCCCAACCCCCACCCCAGGTCCATTCCATCTCTTTGTAATAATCTTCCACGGATCTACTTCTTTGAGACAAAGATTGAAGTGTTTGATGCAGCAACCCATGGTAATGTGATGGCACAAACCGCTTTCTCATGGCTCCTTTCATTTGTCGCCATGTTATGATCAAGTCATCACCAACTCTCCTTTGGGTGCTTTGCTCATTTCTCCACCATTGGAGTGCATAATGGCCAAACTCCATTGCTGCCAACTTCACCTTCTTACCCTCTGAATAATTATGGTAGTCGAATATCATCTCCATCTTTTCTTCCCACTCCAAATACGCGTCGGGATCACTTTTTCCCATGAATGGTGGGATGTTAATCTTGATATTGCTAAGATTGTCATCTGTTTCTTCCCTCCCATACCTTCCACAGCCAGCTCTTTCTTGGGCAGAAAAGGTTTCGTCCAAGCCTTCTTCAAAGTACCCACCAAAATTCTCCTCCTCAAATTCCTCTCTCGGTCTCTCTTGGCCTCCTCGTCCTCGACCTCGAACTTCATGGAAATCTTGCCTATTTATTGTGTTCGGCAATCCTTGGGAAACTTCTAGCCTTCCCATTCTTTGATTCATGTGCTCAACTTGAACACTCACCTGCTGTAATTGTTTCAAAACAGTTTTCAATTCCGTTTGCTCACCACTCCCGGTAGCTCGTGGATCACCATGAAATCCTACGGACTCCTCTTCATTAATTCTCAGTGGTGCGTCTCCTCTTCTTATTCTAGAATCTTCCATGTTAGTAAAATACTGCAAAAATAAAATAAATCCTCACAATATTCACTCCCTCACATGTTTCACTCAAACAAGGTCTCGACATTCGTGTTTGCACACTAGTTTCGGATTTTACCCTCTTTTAAGCTCACACACTCTTGCCTTTTTCCTCTCAATGAATTATCTCAAAGTTCTAATTAAAACACCCACGAAAGAGCAATTAGATCACTAGTATGTTTTAATTAAACTTATCAACAAAACAGTAAGCAAAAATGAACAAATACCGAACGGAATGAAAATACCTATTTTCGATTTTTCTAGACAAAATAAAGCAAATTAATGAGAAAACTTTGGAATTTTGAAGAACTGGACTAGATGGTGATATATTATGAGTTCAAGAATAAAATTCTAGAAAAAGAAATTCAAATACGAACAAGAATGAAAGAGAACAAAAATATAGAAAAGTGTTGGTTGTTGTTCTTGTAATTCAAGTTTTGTATCAAATCCTTTAACTAATTTTAATCCAAATAATTTAAACACCCAAAATCCAAATACCCAGCAACTTAAGTTCTCTTAAGCGCTTTACAATTTTAGTATTTTAGAGTTTTAAAAGATCAGTTGGAGAGCTTGGAGAAGGTATAGATGTGAGTTTGCTTTTAAAAAAAAAAAAAAAAAAGCTATGGCTTGGAGAGTTTATGGAGTATTTCTTCACTATTTTTTATTTTCTTCTCTTATCTATTTTATTATAAACCTTGTTTTTAATAATTATAGATGTTGAATTTATTTTTGTCATAAACTAATTTTCATAGCTAGGGCTATGATATAGCCCTAACTTTGAAGGTTTAATTACTTTAATATATGTTGAGTTGCCACATGCCCAAGGATGCCATGTCAATAAAGTGCCACATCATCATGCTCTTAAAAAAATGACTAAATTTCCCCTAAATTGGCCTCCTTTATGCCTTCGTATTTGTAGCCTTCAATGCTCAATATTGTTGACAATCAAACTTGCACTCTTGATTAATAAGCACCTCCTACATTAGACCATTTAGTGTTTCTTTAAACCTCTTTGCAAGCTCTAGTAATTGGTCAAATTGGTAACTTTAATGGCTTAAGACTCCATCTTTAAGTGCTCCAATGATAAACCTCATAATTCCCCTCCTCTTGAAGATGATTAGCCCTCAAATCATCACCTGGATAAAAATGGAATTAATCAGACACATTAAAAGTAGCATTAATGTTATACTCGCATGGAAAATTTAGCGTATAAGCATTGTCTCCAATCTTCTCCAATGCTTGAAATGGTCCATCTCCTCAGGAAACTTCCCCTTCTTAAGGTGTAACTATACCCAATCTCCAAGTCAAAGACAACATTATTTCTTCCTTTATTGGCTTGTTTTGCATATTGCTATGTCTTCCTCTCTATGTTTGCATGTGCCTTTTCATGTGAAAGCTTGACCAATTCGACTTTCTTCTTCTCATCTACACTAGCTCTTTCACTTAAAGGTAATGGTAATAAATCTAATGAAGTTAAAGGATTAAAATCATAAACAAGTTCGGAAGGTGAAAAATTAATAGTAGAATAAATAATCCTATTACATGCAATAGCAAAACACTATTCCCAAGTTTTAATATTTTTACTAATTAAAGCTTTTAAGAAGGTAGACAAATTCCTATTTACCATTTTTGTTTGACCATCATTCTGAGGATAACAAGTAGTAGAAAATAAAAACTTAGTACCTAGTTTAGCCCAAAAAGTCTTATAAACATAACTTAAAAATTTAGCATCTTGATTAGAAACTATTGTTCTAGACATACCATTCAATTTAACTATTTTTTTTAAAGACAAGTTAGCAACATGGGATGCATCATCTCTTTTATGATAAGTAATAAAGTGTGTCATTTTAGAAAATCTGTCAACCACAACAAAAATAGAATCTGTACCATTCTTTGTTCTGGGTAATCCTAATACAAAGTTCATAGAGATATCCATCCAAGGATGACTATGTGTAGGTAATGGCGTGTATAATCCATGAGGGTTTAACTTTGATTTAGCTTGTTTACACTTAATACACTTGGCATAAATTTTTCTCTATATCATTTCTCATGCATGGCCAATAAAAATGCTTATGCAATGTAGCTAATGTCCTAGCTACACCAAAATGTCCCATTAAACTGCCATAATCAGATTCTCTAACCAATAATTCATGTAAACTACAGCTAGGAATGCATAATTTATCTCCCATAAAGATGAAACTATCAAAAAAGATAAAATTTACATTCAATATGCCTTTCACATTACAAATTAATTTTAGCAAAGTCTTCATCACTTACATAAAGACTTTTAATATGTTCAAACCCTAACAACTTAACATGCAAAGTGGAAAGTAAAGTATACCTTCTTGATAATGCATCAGCCACTACATTATGTTTACCTGATTCATACTTGATCATATATAGAAAGATCTTAATAAATTCCATCCAACATCCATGATGCCTATTAAGTTTAGTTTAACCTTTTAAATGCTTTAAAGACTCATTACCAGTGTGTAGTACAAATGCTTTTGGCTAAAGATAATGTTGCCATGTCTCAAATGTTCTAACTAATGAATAGAGCTCCTTGTCATATGTTGGATAATTCAATACAGCTCTACTCAATTTTTTACTAAAGTAGGCGATGGGTCTACCTTCTTGCATAAGAACAACACCTATATTAATACCTAATGCATCACACTTAACTTCAAATGTTATAGCAAAGTTAGGCAAAGAAAGCAAATCTGCATTAATAAATGTATCTTTCAGCAAAATAAAAGACTTATCTTGCTCCTTTTCTAATTTAAAGCCTACAATTTTCTGATCACTTCCATAAGTAGTGCAGTGATGGTACTGACTTCCTTTATGAGTCTTCTATAAAAACTAACAAGACTATGAAAACTTCTAACATTAGTTGTAGATGTAAGGGTCAAGCATTCCTTATTTGCCTTTATCTTTTCATTGTCAACGTTGATGCCTTCTATACTAACAATAAAATCTAAAAATACAAAGTTCACCAGTGCAAAAAGTACACTTCTAAAAGTTGGCATACATTTTTTCTTTTCTTAGAACATCATATACAGTCCTAAGATACTTAACATGCTCCTCTAAATTTCGGTTATATATTAAGGTATAATCAAAATACGCAACAACAAATTTTCCTAAATATGCTCTTAAAACATTATTCATAAAACCCATAAATATACTAAGTGCATTTGTTAAATCAAAAGGCATAATTAACCATTCATACAATCCATGTCTAGTTTTAAAAGTTATTTTCTATACATCACCCTCTTTCATGCACCATGCAATTCATCAAACATATCATCTAATTTAGGTATTGGATGTCAATACTTACTCGTTATGTTATTAATGGCCCTACAATCAACACACATTCTCCATGTTCCATCTTTTTTAGGTACTAATAACACGGGTATAGCATAAAAACTCATATTGTCTCTAACATAGCCTTTATCAAGAAGTTCACTTACCTGAAGTATCAATACCTTGGTTTCCTCCAAATTGGTTCTGTATGTAGGGCTTTTGGAAATTGAAGCTCTAGCAATGAAGCCTATTTGATGTTAAATTCTTCTTAATGGAGGTAATCCTTTAAGAATCTCCTCTAAAAATACATCTTCATATTCCTGCATAATAGACATAACAGAACTAAGAAAAATAGGATCATCAGTGTTAGCAAAATAATTCAAAAAACATTTTTTATACATCATTACAAATATTGGCTTCTTAATCAAGAAAGCTTTCTTAATTTCACTCTGTTTTGCATGAAATGCCTTTCTTTTCTTTTCCTTCTTTCCCTTTTGTTTTTTTTTTCTCCTCACACTTTCTCCCATGGATTTTACACTCTTTTTCTTGGAATGCAGCTCAACCTGCTTGATTTCTCCTCCTTTAAGTTTTTCTAGTTCCCCGAAGGTGGAATCATTCTCTGTCCTTTTTTATTTTTGGCCTATATTGCAATTTATTTTCCCATTGACTTTTGCATGGCTATTTAATCTTCCAGTACCTGTCTAGGAGGTATGATGCAAGTATAACTCACCTTTGAAATTAAACTCATACTTGTTAGTTCAACCATGACACAAAGCATCCTTATCATATTGCCAACGATGGTCTAATAACAATTGTCCAACCTTCATAGGCACTACATCACATGAAACTTCATCAATGTATTTTTTTTATAGTAAAACCCTTGTAAACTTATAGGGATCTGGATGTTTAAAGGTAGGTAAATCTAGTTTTTCATCAAGCAAAGTACTAGTAAAATTTGCATAACTACCACCATCAATTATCACACTATATATCTTATCTTGGATTTTACATTTAGTGTGAAAGATGTTTTCATGTTGTACATCCTCCTCATCTTTGTACAATGCCAATGCTTACCTCGCCACCAAATTTAATCCTTCATGATATGGCAGTTATCCTCGTTTCCACAATCATTGTAGTTTTCTAAAGGTGGCATCTCATTGTTACTTGAATCCTCCTCCTTGGACTCTACTTCTCTACTCTTTTATATGTCCCCTTCCTTGAGAATTGAAACACATTATATCACAATTATGAGAGGGGATGGGATCGAGTTTACTTGACTGGAATGGCTTAGAAGTTTCGGCCTTAACTTCTATTTTTGGCCTTGAAGTTGTTTTGAACTTTGGTTTGGCTTTGTTGGTATTCCAAAAATTGGTTGTTGATATCCAAGGGCTTAGTGCACTAAATACACGTATGGTACCTTTTCTATTGAGTTGTTGGTCTATTTTGGTCGCCACATACAACATCTTTTCAAGATCTATGTATTGGTGCAAATACACCTGGTTAGAAATGTTTTTGTTCAAACCTGCAAGAAAATGAGCCATTGTATATTCCTTGTCCTCCACCATATCAATTCTAAGCAGTAAAGACTCCATTTACTGATAAATAATGTGATAATAATGGCTAGGTACAAACTTTTTTCTCATTAAATTTTTTAAAAATTGGTGCTTGGTCAGCTTTCCTTCTAGTAGTGTATTTCTTATCCCACCACTTTAGAGTATAGTAAAAAAAAAAAAAAAAAAAAAAAACTCCACGCTTACTAGCTTGACTTTCGTAAATCCTGAATAATCATGATAGTAAAAAACCATCTCAACGCTTTACTCCCACTCAAGGTAATCATTGGTATCCATCTTGCCATAGAATGAAGGTATTTTAAGCCTGATACCCCCATTGTCTGCCCTATAGTTCCTCCTTCTTGTACTAGTTGAATCGGCCTCTTCATCTTCCGAACCTTCCCCATCGGTTGTACAAGTATGTTCTTCTCTTTGTTTTCCCCTATTTCTTCCAACATGTGGGGCTGTATGTTGTACGGACATATCCATCCTTGATTTGACTTCATCAATTTCTCCCTTAAGCTCTTTTATTTCCTCTTTTAATTCAGCTTTGAATTCCGCCTTGAGCTTCTCTGCCATGTCAACAATCAAAACTTGCAAAAATCTTAGATAAAAATCTATTTTTTGTGGCATTTATTATAGAAAAACAATATTAATAAATCTTAAAAGGGCATGTCCATACCTGAAGATGCAAGGTCTGTTTTAAGCACACGAGTGATGGAAGCCGATACGGACCCGAGTAGCGATTTTGGTACATTTATGGAGTTCGAGCAGCAAAAAATGGTTCCAACTCTTTATGGATTCAATAAATATAACTAATAGGTCATGGAAACAAGTCAAGGCATAAGTAAAATCAACTTGTACAGGCTTGTATAGACAACTTCAAAATTTGGCTGAAAATTGCTGTATTGCTTGCTGGCTTTACTATATTTTGCTAGGTTGCCTTTTTCTCTTTCCTCCAAGCAAGAGCAACACATGGGACTCCATAATAAGCTTATTTGGAATCCTACAAAGCATACTGAAGCTGATTTGGAGCTCAAATTGGTCAACAATTGGTCAAAGTCAACTTAGTCAAAAAGCTATATTTTAGTTTTCTAATTTGATTATACTTTTTGTTTTAGGAAATTACCATTACTTTTTGGATTTTATTTATTTATTTGCTGGAAAAATAAGTTTAGGAAAGTTATTATTTTAATATTTTCATTGTAAATCAATTAATTCCTAATTCAAAAATAGAGCAATTAATTAATCCAATTTAGATTAAGAAAGTATGCAAGTTTCGGCCACTTTTAGGAAACAACTAACATGGCCAGTTTTTCATTTTTGTTTTATGGTTTTATTTTGTTTTCTTTCAGCCTATAAAGGGCTTGTTTTTTAGGAAGAACACACCATTAGTAATATTCAGAATTTATTTTGTGAGATTGAATTTCTCTTTGTTCTTTTGAACACCTAAAACACCATTAGAAAGTGAGTGTTTTAGTTTGACTTATTGATAGCACTTCCATCACCTATTGTGGCATCTTCAATGTACCAAGGTTTCTAATCATAGGTTCGTTAGGGGTCAATGTGACCATTAGAACTTGAACATAATTAGATCTAGGCTAATATAATAAGGGTTTAGGCGCAGGTCGTTCTAAGTTCGTATCATTTAGTATCAGAGCCAAATTTTGTTCAGGTTTGATCTATCTTTATTTGCTTTATTTGTTTTTATGTTATTCTTCAATTTTAGAATTCAGTTAAGGTTGCTTCTATCGTCATACACGTTTTGCACCTTTAAAAAAAAAAAATCATTCCTATTTGAATTAGGATTTCTTAGTTTTACCGTATTTTTGTTTCCTAGTTTGTTGGTTGTTTTTCATCATTGTTCTTGTTAATTTTGGTTTTTGTTGATTTTTCTTTGCTATTTTAGTCTTAAATATTTGCATTCATATATTCAAAAAAAAAATAAAAAAAAAAAGACCAGCTAAACAGATTAAAAAAAAAATAATTGCACTTTTGTATTTTGTTGGAGATTACGGGTTTGGTAATTATTTGGTGTTGAAATTGCAATTTTGGTGTTGATTCTTGCTACTGCAGTTGTTTTATGATTTGTGAGTAAAATAAAAAGGAAGAACAAAAGCCGAATAAAATAAAAAAATTTAAGTTTGTTGGAGTTTGATTTGTTTGCTGGAAATTATTGGAGCTGCTGTTTTGTTGATTACTTATTCAATATTTTGAGTTTTTAGAGAATTATTTTTGTTGCTAGATATTTGAATTTTGAGTGTTTAAATTATTTGGATTAAAATTAGTTGAAGGATTTGATACAAAACTTAAATTACAAGGACAACAACCAACACTATTCTATATTTTTGTTCGATTTGATTCTTGTTGGTGTTTGAAATTCTTTTTCCTAAATTTTATTCTTGAATCTTTAATCTCTTACCATCTGGTCCATTTCTTGCTAATTCTGAAATTTTCCTTATTATTTTGCTTTATTTTTTCTAGAAAACCGAAAACTAGTTTTGTTAATTCATTTGGTATTACTTGTTTTTTGCTACTGTTTTGTTGATAAGTTTAATTAAAACATACTTATGATCTAATTGCTGTTTTATGGGTCTTTTAATTAGAACTTTGAGATAATTCATTGAGAGGAAAAAGGCAAGAGAGTGTGAGCTCAAAAGAGTGTTAAAAGCCGAACTTAGTGTACAAACATGAGTGTCGAGTTCTTGTTTGAGTTAAACATGTGAGGGAGTGAATTTGGTGAGGTCTTATTTTATTTTTGTATTATTCATACTAACATGGAAGATTCAAGGGTGAGAAGAGGAGATCCACCTTTAAGAATTAATGAACAAAAGTCCGTAGGATTCCATGGTGGTTCCTGAGCTACGGGGAGTGGTGAGCAAACAGACATGAGGGCTATATTGGAGCAATTGAAGCGGATGAATGCCCGATTCGACAACATAGATCAGAGGATGGACAGGATAGAAACATCATAAGGAGGGCAAAATATAAGGTTAGATGCTCATGGAGGTCGAGGTCGAGGAGGCCGAGGGCGACCAAGAGAGGAATTTGGGGGAAGTAACTTTGGAGATGACTTAGATGGGGGGTTTGATGAAATTTTCCAACCTGAAAAAAAGCCAATCCGTGGGAGACCAGCAAGGAATGAAGATGATGATCTAGGGAATATCAAGGTAAACATTCCATCTTTCATGGGAAAAAGCAATCCGGAGGCATATTTGGAATGGGAGGAGATGATGGAGATGATTTTTTATTATCATAATTATTCGGAGGCTAAAAATGCGAAATTGGCAGCAATAGAATTTGGTCATTATGCAATCCAATGTGGACCAATGAGCAAAGCACCCGAAGGAGCGGTGGTGATGACTTGATTACTACATGGCGACAAATGAAAGAAGCCATGAAGAAGCGATTCGTACCATCACACTATCATAGGTTGCTGTATCAAAGGCTTCAATCTTTACCTCAAGGAAGTAGGTCCGTGGAGGATTATTACAAGGAGATGGAGATGCTTATGACAAGTTGAAGCATGAATGAGGATAGAGAAGCAACCATGGCAAGATTCTTTGGTGGTTTGAATCGTGAGATAACCAATCAACTAGAATTGCAACAATATATGGAATTGGAGGAGATGTTGCATGTGGCTATTAAACCAGAGCATCAATTCAAGAGGAGGGGTGTAGGCTCATGGTTTGGGGGTGTTTCCAATAGCGGAAGATCAAATCCAAGTGCTTGGAGAAGCAATCCCATCTATGATTCAAAGTCAAAACCGAAACTTGGTGAAGAAAGTTCCAATCAGCCAAAAAAGGAGTCCAAAATCGAATATGTCCAAGCACCAAAGAATGAGGTAAAATCTTATCCTAAACCTTCAAGATCAAGAGAAATTATTTATTTTAAGTGGCAAGGATGAGGACACATTGCTAACCAATGCCCGTATAGAAGGATCATGGTGTTGAAGGGTAATGGTGAGCTAGAATCGAAAAGTGAGGACAATGGTGATGAAACCAAGCAAGAGGAGGAGGAAAAGCTTGAAGGTGAGGCTGAAACTTTAAATGCTTCCCATGCTGAATTGAGCTTGGTTTCTAGGAGAGTGCTGGCTACGTGCAAAGATAAGGATGAAATTCAAAGAGAGGACATCTTCCACACCCGATGTGAAATCCAAGATAATATTTGTAGTATGATTATTGATAGTGGAATTGTACCAATATAATTAGTAATCTTGTGGTAGATAAACTAGGCTCAACAACAATTAAACATCCCGAACCTTATAGGTTACAATGGCTTAATGATAATGGTGAGATGAAAGTTAATAAACAAGCCAAAATAAAATTCAGCATTGATAAATATGTGGATGTGGTTTTGTGTGATGTTGTGCCTATGCATGCGGGACATCTTTTACTTGGTAAGCCTTGGCAATTTGATAGAGATGATATTCATTATGGTAGAGAGAATAGCATTGCTTTTAGATTTCAAGGTAAGAAGGTCAAGCTGGAGGCATTAACTCTAAAGAGGTGTACAAAGATCAAATACAAATACAACAAAGGAGGGTGGCCAAACAACTCAAAGAGAGAACTAGCATGGCCCCCACAGCAACAACACCCATGCAAGGAGTCCAAGCCGTGCAAGACCAACCAAGTAAGTGCTCTAAGACTCAAATTGAGTGAAAAAAATCGTGGGAAAGCCAAAAGTGAGGTGAGAAGGGGAAAGAAACCCAAGAGTGTGAGAGAAGTAAGAAAAGCAGAGAGTGAGATCCAAACTGAAGGGAAGAAAGAAAAGAAAGGAAAAATAAAAATTTTATTTGAGTTTTGGGGATGTTAATAAAGCTATCTTGAGTAAAAAATCATTGCTTTTAATGAATTAAAAAGATGCTTATTTTAAAATGCTTTTGTTGTATAGACCTTTATCTGCCTTGTTAAAAGCTTTACTTTGTGGAAATTTGAAAATTAGGAAGAGATTTTTTGCTAACTTTAAAAAGTGTAATTTTTCCATAATAAGCATATATTTCTAGATTTTGTTGTGATAGTATTTGACCCAGGAGATTTGATTTGGTTGCACTTACAAAAGGAAAGGTTTCCAAAACAAACAAAGTCAAAGCTTATGCCGTGCATGGATGGACCTTTTCAAGTTTTGGACCGGATTAATGAGAATACCTACAAACTTGATTTAATAGGTTAGTATGATGTTAGTGACACATTTAATGTTGCTGATTTGTCTCCTTTTTCTGCATGTGATGATTTTTATTTGAAGGCAAATCCTTTTCAAGAGGAGGGGAATGATGTGAATCCACCCGTGCCCCCACAATCGACAACTCGCTGAGATGCTGACCCGATACGGATGAAGACCGGGCCAATCACTAGAGCTCAAGCTAAGAGGTTTAGGGACAGACTTGATGCATTGATCTAGGGAGTAACTCATTCTCAAGAGGGCTTATCCATAACCGAAGACAAGGCCTATTTTGAGCATACAAGTGATGGAAGCTGATACGGAACCGGGTAGCGATTTTGGTGCATTTATGGAGTCCGGGCAGCAAAAAATGGTTCCAACTCTTTATGGATTCAGTAAATATCACTAAAAGATCATGGACACAAGTCAAGACAGAAGTAAAACCAACTTCTACGAACTTGTACAGACGTCTTCTAAATTTGGCCGAAAATTGCTATATTGTTTGTTGGCTTTACTGTATTTTACTAAGTTGGCTTTTTCTCTTTCCTCCAAGCAACGGAAACGTGTGGGACTCCATAATAAGCTTATTTGGCATCGTACAAAGCATATTGAAGCTGATTTGGAGCTCAAATTGGTCAAAGATTGGTCAAAGTCAACTTAGTCAAAAAGCTAGTATTTTAGTTTCCTAATTTGATTATACTTTTTGTTTTAGGAAATTACCATTACTTTTTGGATTTTATTTATTTATTTGCTGGAAAAATAAGTTTAGGAAAGTTATTATTTTAATATTTTCATTGTAAATTAATTAATTCCTAATTCAAAAATAGAGAAATTAATTAATCAAATTTAGATTAGGAAAGTATGCAAGTTTCGGCCACTTTTAGGAAACAACTAGCATGGCCGGTTTTTCCTTTTTGTTTTATGGTTTTATTTTTTATTTTTTTTAGCCTATAAAAGGGTTTATTTTTTAGGAAGAACACACCATTAATAATATTCAGAATTTATTTGGTCAGATTGAATTTCTCTTTGTTTTTTTGAACACCTAAACCACCATTGAAGAGTGAGTGTTTTAGTTTGACTTATCAATATGACTTCCATCACCTATTGTGGCATCTTCGATATACCAAGCTTTCTAATCATAGTTTTTTAGGGGTCAAGATGACCATTAGAACTTGAACATAATTAGATCCAGACTAATATAATACGGGTTTAGGCGTAGGTCATCCTAGGTTCGTATCAATTAAGGTCTCAACACTCATGTTTACACACTAATTTTGGCTTTTACCGTCTAATGAGCTCACACTCTCTTGTCTTTTTCCTCTCTTAGTCAAATCTATTGGTTTTTTATAAACTAAATCCCAAATAATATTAAGCTAGAAATTATGATACGAACCTAGGACGACCTGCTCCTAAACCCGTATTATATTAGCCCGGATCTTTAATTAAGTTCAAGTTCTAATGGAATGGACCTCAACCCCTAACCAACCTGTGGTTAGAAACCTTGGTATAATGTAGACGCCACAATAGGGGATGGAAAACCTATTGATAAGTCAAGTTAAAACAACCAATTCTCTAATGGTGTTTTAGGCGTTCTCAAAGAACAAAGAGATAATTAATCTCACAAGTATTTTCTTAATCAAATCAAAGTTGTATTCATATTGAAAAATAAGCCTTTAAATAGGCTTTGAAAGAAACAAAGTAAACCCTAAAAACCCTAGGTAAAACAGGCCACACAATAAAGAGTTCTATGGTGGCCGAAATTCTCACTCCTTTCCTAATCTAATTTGGATTAATTAATTCCTTTATTTTGAATTAGGAATTAATTAATTTACAATGAAAATAATAAAATAGTAACTTTCCTAAACTTATTTTTCCAGAAAATAAATAAATAAAAACTAAAAAGAAATGGTAATTTCCTAAAACAAAAAGTAGAATCAAATTAGGAAACTATAATACTAGCTTTTTGACTAAGTTGACTTTGACCAATCTTTGACCAAATTGAGCTCCAAATCAGCTTCTAGATGCTTTGTAGGATGCCAAATAAACTGAATATGAAGGCCCACACGTTGCCCATGCTTGGAAAAATAAGAAAAGGCTAATACAGTAAAATACAGTAAAGCCAGCAAGCAATACAACAAATTCGGCCAAATTGTTGAAGCTGTCCGTACAAGCCCTTTTTGGTTGCATTTGAGGCTGCTTTAACTTGATTCCATGACCTCTTAGGCATATGTATTGAACCCATAAAGCATTGGAACCATTTCATGCTTCTCGGACTCCAAAAATGTACCAAAACCGTCACCCGGGTCCGTATCGGCTTCCACCACTTGGATGCTTAGAATAGGCTTTGTATCTTCAAGTATGGACAAGCTCTGTTGAGATTGATTACCCCCTGTATAAATACTTCCAGGTTGTCCTTAAATCTCTTAATTTGAGCTCTTGTGATTGGCCTAGTCTTCATCCGTGTCGAGTCAGCACCCCAGCGGGTTATCGGTTGAGCGGGCTCGGGCGGAATCACATCAAATTAGGTCCAATTGACCTATTAACAAAATTGACTAACTTAGGAAAATAAAAAGCATGCAAAAAGAAATAATGGAGCAACTACTTTCGAAAATGAAAGAAACTAATTAAATAATTGAAAGAAAATGACCATAAGAGAAAATCTGAAAATAACAAGTGCTTTAGATAGCAAAAAGACACTTTAAGATGACAAAGAATCAATTAAACCAAAGAATCAAAGCGTAAGAAAACAATACCATGAATCGGCTTTAATTGTTTCTTTGAATCTTAAAACTTAGTGTTCATTTATCTAGCCAAACCTAAATCACTCAATTTGTAATATATATCTTAACAAAAAAGCAACAACAAGATCACGATAATCTTCACAATAGAGTGCAGCATTCACCCTTTTTTATTTTTATTTTTATTTTTTTTACTTTTAACTTTTTTTGTACTAAAGCAACAGCACCAAAGTTCACCATATCACCAAATATAATCTAAGTAATTTAACACAACTCACAGATTACACCAATGGATAAAGTTTAATACAATTCAATTCCACTAATGTATTTCGATTAGGATGCAATCTGATGCAATTTTTATTTTTTATTTTTGTTAAGATACTATGATGATAACGCAAAATTAATAACTAGAATTTAACAAGAAAAGATCACACAAAAACCAAATTCTTCAAAGAGAACAACTGATACTATTTCAGTTGAAGTTTAAGATTAGGAAACAGTAAATTTTTTTAAAATAAGTGGACACAAAGATACCAAATTTTCAAACCCTAATAAAGATCGATACTCAAGAAAACCTAAACAAAATTCAAACTCAAACAAAACCAAACATAAGAAGATTTTTTTTTTCCAAATGTGATGATGATGAAGAACTAACATAAATATATTAATGACAATGCAATCTAACCTAATGCAAAATTGCCGCAAGAACACAAAATCAAAATTAAAAGATAATTAAACTAGAAAATTAGAATCTTAGCTCTAATATACAATTGATACGAGTCTAAGCAATCCAACCTAGATACGTACAAGCTAATACTCGATCATTTAATTGATTTAGGTTTTACAAAATGAATGACGCCACAAAGGTTTACAGACATACCTATTGATAAGTCAAGATTTGAACTTTAATTCTCAAAATAGAAAAGTTCAAAGCATAGTTGTTAGAGAATCAAAAAGTTTAACTCTCACAAGTATTAAATTTTGCTACAGATTAAAAGTTTAACTCTCACAGGTATTAAATTTTGCTGCAAATTAAAAGTTTTTTTTTATTAATGAAATTGAAGCCGTTTTTATAGGCAAAAGTACATGCAAATAGACCTAAAATATCGACCAATAATACCTTTAAGGCTGCCAAATTTTAATCTTTCCTAAAATCCTAAATTCTAACTTATTCCCTTATTTAAATTTGGCTAGTCTATTTCTTTATAGTTTAGGAAAGTAAATAGCTGCATGACAAATGAAGATGACAAAACTATTTAGCAATTAATTGTCCAGCAAAAAATAATTAAAAACATTATAAAAATCAAAAGTTTCATGATATCAAAATAAAACTAAAATTGTAAAACTCATAGAACAAGTAACTTGGTGTACAAGTAAAGCACACAATTCATCCCAAAGGAAACAAGCTTATTTCTTTCCTTTTAAGCCACATTTGACAACCAATTAGATGCCACATGTCATGCCATATGTCCAGAGATGTCGTGTCATAAGGTGCCACATCATCATGCTCTTGAAAAATGACCAATATTGTTGCCAATGCTCTTGAAAAGAAAACCACCTCCTTCATGCCGTCCTATTTGCAACCTTCAATGCTCAATATTGTTGCCAATTTTGATTCTTCCTTAGCAATACTCTGCACTCTTGATTGATAAGCACCTCCCAAATAAAACCATTCAATGCTTCTTTAAACCTCTTTGCATGAGCTTTTGTAATTGGTCCAATTTTCAACTCTAATGGCTTAGGATTCCATCATTAAAGGCTACCATGATGAACCTAATCAAAAAGTTTGGTTGAATTCTTTGCCTGCAGGTACTATCCCTACATGGGATGCCAAGGAGGCAAAATTCCTAGACAATTTTTTCCTCCTTCTAAGACTTTATATAAATAATTTTTGTCAATGGGACCAAAAGACTTTGTATGATGCATTGGAGTGCTTCAAGGAACTACTAAGAAGATGCCCATACCACGGATTACCAACATGGATGCAGGTACAAATTTCCTATATTGGTTTAGACTATGGTAACAAAAAATTGGTAGATGTAGCTACAAGAGGTTCTTTAATTAAGAAAAAGCAATCTAAAGCATTTGAATTGATTAAAGAGATGGCCAATATTAACTACCAATATCCAAGTGAGAGGAGACCAACATGAAGAAGTCAAGTAAAGGCTATAGAAGAGGTTGATATTAACAACATAGGAGCTCATCTTGCAAACCAATTCATGATAGGAACTCTACTTACGAACCAATTCATGAAGACCTTGAGCACTCAATTTGGTCAAATAGGGGTGAATTCTATCCATCTATAATAACTTTCTAGGAAAACACAATTCAAGAATAAGTTGACCTAGAGAGAGCCTTTCAAGTTTTAGGTAACCTTAATCTTGAATTAGAATTGATTTTGAAAGAACTAATTTTGCTTAAATAATTGGATGATTAATTGATAAAGTTAAAGAGATTATAATTTGAGTCAACTTGAGAGATGGGGTGAATGAAAGCAGAGACATTTTTTTGATAATTTGGGATGGAATTAGTCATAGATAAACAAATTACGTAGTCACATGCTACATCCAAGTGAAATCAAGGTTTTAGAGCTTTTATTTCTTAGATATCAAAAACATTTTAATTTTAGTTTCAATTGTTCTTGATTTTTATTTTTCTGGATAAAATTAATTAGTGAAAATTTTTAGTACTTAATTGAAAAAGAATATACACTTTTAATAATTAATCATCATGGGAACAATACTCTCACTCATTTCACTTTATTCCTTGAGCGATCTGCCCACTTAAAGAATTTGAAAAAATCAAGTTTTTGGCTATATTATCGAGAATTTATGTAGTACCCCACCACCATTAGCATACCTATCTCTCTCTATTGATATTGATACGAACCTAGGTCGACTTGCTCCTAAAACCGTATTATATTAGCCCGGATCAGAATTAAGTTCATGTTCTAATGGTCATCTCAACCCCTAATCAACTTGTGATTAGAAACCTTGGTATATGATGAAAATGCCACAACAGGTGATGGATGTCCTACTGATAAGTCAAGCTAAAACACTTGATTTCTATTAGGTGTTTTAGGTGTTTAACGAGGACAAAGATAATTCTTTCTCACAAATATTTTTCTGTATGAATAACGTACTTAGCTTCTTTCTCATTGAAAATAAACATTTAAATAGGTTTAGAGTACAAAGCAAAAAACCTAAATAATTAGGTCAAAAACCGACCATTATAATGGTTTCTTTAATGTGGCCGAATTCCATCTCCTTTCCTATTCTAATTTGGATTAATTAATTCCCTTATTTTGAATTAGGAATTAATTAATTTACAATTGAAATAATAAAATCAACTATCTGAAGTTAATTTGTCTAGAAAATAAAAAAATAAAAACCAAAATAAAAGAAAGTTTCCTAAAACAAAAAGTCAAACTTAAATTAGGAAACTAGTTGATTAGTTGACAACTAAGCTACTTTTATCCAGTCACCAGCTAGTTTAGGCTCCAAATCAGCTATCATATGCCATGTTTGATGCCAAATAGGATTAATAATGATTTCCATACATTGCCCCTTGATTAGAACAAGTCAAACTTGCTTGAACAATAAAAGAAGTCAAAGTCAACACCAAAATGAGCATTTTCGGCCAAAAAATGAGTTATGTGCACAAATGGAATTTAAATGCTTTTGCTTCTGTCTTGACATGACTCCATAGCCTCTTGGTGATATCAATTGAGTTCATAAAGTGTTGAATCCATTCTTTGCTGTCCAGGATCCAAAAATGTACCAAAACAGCTTGCCGGGTCCATTTTCGCATTCGTAACTTGATTACACGAGACCAGCTTTGCGATACAAACCTAGGACGACCTATGCCTAAACCCGTATTATATTGGCCCAAATCTAATTATGTTCAAGTTATAATGGTCACCTTTACCTTTAACCAACTTGTGATTAGAAACCTTGGTATTTAATGAAGACGCCACAACAGGTGATGGAAGGACTGTTGAGAAGTCAAACTAAAACACTCATTCACTAATGGCGTTTAGGTGTTCAAAAGAAAAAGAGAATTCAATCTCACAAATAATTTTCTGTATAAAATTCAAGCTTGATTTCTCATTGAAAATAAGCCTTCAAATAGGCTTTGAATGAACAAAATAAAACCCTAAAAGGATTAGGAAATTTCAGCCAACATACAATCCAATAAGGAAATTGCCTAATTTCACACCTTTTCCTAATCTAATTTGAATTAATTAATTCCCTTATTTTGAATTAGGAATTAATTAATTCAAAATGAAAATAATAAAATAATAACTTTCCTAAACTTATTTTTGCAGCAAATAAATAAATAAAAACCAAAAGGAGGTAATTTCCTAAAACAAAAAGTAGAAATCAAATTAGGAAACTAGAATACTAGCTTTTTGACTAAGTTGACTTTGACCAATCTTTGACCAATTTGATCTCCAAATCAGCTTCTATATGCTTTGTAGGATGCCAAATAAGATTATTATGGAGTCCCACATGTTTCCCTTGCTTGGAGGAAAGAGAAAAAGCAAACTCAGCAAAATACAGTAAAGTCAGCTGAAAATAAAGCAAAATCGGCCAAGCTTCCTCTTATGCGCACACCACCTGTTTGATTGCCTTTGAAGCTGCCTTGACTTGATTCCGTGGCCTCTTAGAGATATGTATTGAATCCATAAAGTGTTTGAACAATTTCATGCTGCCCGGACTCCATAAATGCACCAAAACCTCTACCCGGGTCCGTATCGGCTTCCACCACTTGTATGCTCAAAACAGATCTTGGATCTTTGGGTATGGACAAGCCCTCTTGAGAATGAATTACTCACCAGATAAAGGCAGCAATTTTTTCCTTAAATCTCTTAGCTTGAACCCTAGTGATCAACTCGGTCTTCATCTATATCGGATCAGCACCCTAGAGGGTTGTCAATTGTACGGGTTCGGGCGAATTCGTATCACTTTGGATCTTTGAATAATATCATGCCCTTTTAAGATTGAATCACTCCTTGGATGAAGCTAACCAGATTGTCTTTGAATTTCCTAGCTTGTGCCTTAGTGATTGGTCCCGACTTCATTTGTAAAGGGTCAGCACCCTAGTGGGTAGTCGGTTGTACAGGTACGGGCAAATTCTCATCATTCCCTTCCTTTTGAAAAGGATTTTCCCTCAAAATCAAAGTCATCACCTGTAGCAAATGGAGATAGATCAGCAACATTAAAGGTAGCACCAACATTATACTCACTTGGTAAGTTAAGCTTGTAGGTGTTTTTAACCCTCTCCAAGACTTAAAAATGTCCATCTCCTTAAAGCATAAGCTTTGACTTTTGCTGTTCCAGAAATCTCTCCTTTCTTAAGTGCAACCGAACCCAGTCTCCTGGTTCAAACACAATCACAACAAATCCTAGAAACAGAAGCTCATTTCAGCAAAAATTACACTTTCTGATGTTAGCAAATAACCATTCCTTCCTAAGTGCTTCTAAAACTAACCTAAGATGTCCTACATGATTATCTAAATTTCTACTACATACAAGAATTGATATGGACCTTGGTCAGCTTGCTCCTAAATCTATATTATATTAGCCCGGATCGAAAAATTAAGTTCAAGTTCTTATGGAAACCTTAACTCCTAACCAACCTGTGATTAGAAACTTTGGTATAATGAAAATGCCACAATAGGTGATGGAAGTATTATTAAGAAGTCAAAACTAAAACACTCACTCTCTAATGATGTTTTAGGTGTTCAAAGATAACAAAGAGAATTCTTTCTCATAATTAATTTTTTGAATAATATGTAAGCTGTTTTCTTATTGAAAATAAGCCTTTAAATATGCTTTGAATAAACAAAATAGAACCCTTAAAGGATTAGGAAATTTCGGCCAACATAGAATCAAATTCGGAAATTGCCTAATTTCACACCCTTTCTTAATCTAATTTGTATTAATTAATTCCTTAATTTTGAAAAAGGAATTAACTAATTTACATCAAAATAATAAAATTCTAGCTTTCGTAAAGTAATTTTCCCTGAAAATAAATAAATAAAACCAAAATAAAAGTTAGTTTCCTAAAACAAAAAATCAAACTCAAATTAGGATATTAGTTGACTAGTTGACAACTAAGCTGTCTTTATCCAATCTCAAGCTAGTTTAGGCTCCAAATAGGCTCCCATATGCCATGTAGGATGCCAAATCTGATTAATAATGATTCCCACACGTTGCCCCTTGATTGGAATAAGTCAAACTTGCTTGATCAACAAGAAAAGTCAAAGTCAGCACCAAAATGAGCATTTTTTGCCAAATTGAAGTCTTATGCGCACATGAAGCTTTTTGATCAGCTTTAGTTTGGCCTGGATATGATTCCATGGTCTCTTAGGATGCTCAATCATGTTCACAAACCAAAAAATTCATTCCTTGCTACCCAAGGTCCAAAAATGTACTAAAACAGCTTGCTGGGTCCATTTCTGCCTTCGTAGCTTGGATACACAAGACAGGCTTTGGATCTTCGGATATTGTCATCCCTCTTTAGATTGAATCACTCCTTGGATGCAGCTAATCAAATTGTCCTTGAATTTTCTAGCTTGTGCCCTAGTGATTGGTTCCGTCTTCATTTGTACAGGATCAGCACCCAAGCAGGTAGTTGGTTGAATGGGCATAGGTTGATTCTCATCAAGAATATCATCAAAATAAACAACCACAAATTTTCCAATGAATGGGCAGATAACATGGTTCATTAATCTCATGAAAGTGCTAGGTACTTTAGTTAAATAAAAAGGCATTACTAACCACTGATATAATCCATATTTGGTTTTAAATGCAGTTTTCCATTCATCACCCTCTTTCATCCTCTAATTTGATGATACCCACTCCTAAAGTCAATTTTAGTAAACATGCATGCACCATGTAATTCATCAAGCATGTCATCTAGCCTAGAAATTGAATGCCTATGTTTAATCGTTATATTATTAATGGCCTTACAATCAACACACATGCGCCATGAACCATCTTTCTTAGGTACTAATAAAATAGGGATAGCACATGGACTCATGCTCTTACAAATATAACTTTATCTAATAACTCAATTACCTGCCTTTGTAACTCCTTTATCTCCCTTAAATTACTCCTATATGTAGGTCTATTTGAAATTGCAGCTCCCGACACAAAATCAATTTGATGTTTAATCCCTCAAATAGGTGGTAAACCATTAGGAATTTCTTCCAGAAAGACATCTTCAACATCCTATAAAAGAGAAGGAATAGAACTTGGCAATACAAACTCTTTAGGGTTAGCTTTATGATTTAAATAAGCATCTTTATAAATCATAAGCAGCATTGGTTTATTATTCAAAATTTTCTTTTTAACCTCACCTAAACTTAAGTAAAAAATTTACTTTTTCTTTTCTCTCCTCTCATTCTCTTTATGACTCATAGCCACCTCACTATCTCTCATTCTCTCGGCTTTTCCACTCTTTTCCAACCCCTCACCTTGTTCATTCTTTTTCCACTCAATTTCAGTTTTAGAAGACTTGCCTTGGATAGGTGAATCGGCCTTACCTCCTTTCTCAATTGGTGAAGCCGTGGGTGTCATACTTGCCCTCTCTTTTAGCTTTTCGGCCTCCCTCCTTTGTTGCGTATGAAGTTAGTCTATAAACACCTCCTTTGGAGTTAATGGCTCAAACTTGATCTTCTTCTCCTTAAACTTAAATACAATAGAATTCTCTCTACCATAGTGTATAGTATCTTTATCAAATTGTCATGGCCTACCCAATAAAATATGGCTAGCATGCATGGGAACAACATCATATAAAACTACATCCACATATTTATCAATGCTGAATTTTACCTTGCCTTGTTTGTTCACTTTCATCTCACCATTATCCTTAAGCCATTGTAATCTATATGGTTCAGGATTTTTAATGGTTGTTAATCCTAATTTCTCAACTACCATATTAATAATTACATTAGCACAACTTTCACTATCAATTATCATACTACAAATATTACCTTCAATTTCACATTCGGTATGGAAGATGTTTTCTCTAAAGACTTGATCCTCATCTTTATACATGGTTAGAACCCTCCTTGCTACCAAGCTTAGTTTGGCTTTTGAAGCTTTGATAGGCTCGGCTTCATCTTGTTCTTCATCCTCAATTGCTTCATCTTCAAATTCAATTCCAGCTTCGGATTCCTCACTTTCATATTCCAACTCTCCATTGCCTTTCAGCACCATAATTCTTCTATTGAGCAATTGTTTGGCAATATGTCCTCGTCTTTGGCACTTAAAACAAAAAATGTTATGAGTTCTTGAAGGTTTAGGATCAAATTTACCTTGCAACTTGGGTGCTTGTGTTGAATCCATCCTTGTATCCCTCCTTAGCTGATTGAATCTCTCTTCTCCTTGTTTCGGTTTTGGTCGTGTGTCATATGTAGGATTGCTTCTCTAAAAACTTGAATTAGACCTCTTGCTATTGGAAACTGCTCCAAACTGTGAGCTTGTACCTCTTCTCTTGAATTGGTTCTCAATTTTAATAGCCATATGAAGCATATCTTCCAATTCCACATATTGTTGTAACTCCATTTGCTTAGCTATCTCTCAATTTAAACCTAACAAAAACTATGCCATGGTTGCCTTACGATCCTCATTCATGGTCAACCTTATCATGAGCATCTCCATCTCTTTATAGTAATCCTCCATTGTCCTATTTCCTTGAGTTAATGACTGGAGTCTTTGATGCAGCATCCTATGATATTGAGTCGGCACAAATCTCTTCCTCATGACTTCTTTCATTTGTTGCCAAGTAGTAATCAATTTATCACAAACTCTCCTTCGGGTACTTTACTCATTAGTCCACCATTGGATTGCATAATATCCAAATTCCAAAACGGTCAATTTAACCTTTTTTGCCTCGAAGTAGTTATGGCAATCGAATATCCTCTTCATACGCTTCTCCTACTCTAGATAAGCCTTCGGATCACTCTTTCCCATAAAAGGTGGTATATTGACCTTAATATTTTCAAGTCATCATCTTCCTCCCTAGCCTTTTTCCCGCAGGTTTTCCTTCATTGGAGTGCAAAAACATCTTCAAACTCTTCCTCTAGGTTATCTCCATAATTCCCTCCTTTGAGTTCCTCCCTAAAACATCCACGGCCTCGATGTGGTTCATGTCTATTATTCGGGTCACCTTGTGATGTTTCAAACCTATCCATCCTTTGATCTAGTTGATCAAAGCATGCATACATCCGTTGTAATTGTTCCAAGACTACCATCATGTCGGTAGGCTCACCTCTACTTCCTGTTACTCGAGATTCACCCTTGAATCCTAGGGATTCCTTTTCTAGATTCTTTAATGAACCACCTTCTCTTCTCATCCTTGAATATATCATGTTAGCAAAAACAATACAAAAATCCTCACCAAATTCACTCCCTCACATGTTTCACTCAAACAAGGCCTTGACACTCGCATATACACACTAGTTTTGGTTTTTAACCCTCTTTTGAGCTCACAATCTCTTGCTTTTTTCCACTCAAAGAATAATCTCAAAGTTCTAATTAAAACACACTTAAAACAGCAATTAGATCATGAGTATACGCTAATTAAACTTATCAATAAAATAACAACTAAAACAAGCAAATACTAAGTGAATTGATAAAACATAGTCTCGGCTTAACTAACCAAAAACAAGGTAAATCAACAAGTAATTTTCGAAATCAATAAGAAGCAAACCAAAATATTAAGAAATCAAAAATTCAAGTATAAAATTTAGAAAAAAGATTCAAAACAACGAACAAGAAACAATTCGAACAAAATATGGAAAAGATATTGGTTGTAGTTCTTGTAATTTAAGTTTTTGTCTCAAATCCTTTAGCCAATTTTAATCGAGCACTCAAAATTCAAATATCCAGAAACAATATAAATTTAACAAACAGCAACTCCAACACTCCTCAATTAAGATTTCACACCTAACAAACTTAAATTTTCAAACTTCCACAAATCGGTCTATGTGCAGATTTTTTTTTATTCGGCTTTTTTTTTTTAAATCACTCACAGATTGTAAATACAAACTCCATCAACATGAAACAACACCAAAATTGCAATTCCAATGCCAAAAATTCAAAAACCCGATCCAAACTTCAACAAAAACAAATTGTAAAAATTTGTAGGTTTTATGCAATATGTTATCAAATCTCTCTTTTTTTTTTCTTTTTTTTTCTCAAATATATGAATGCAACCACGTAAGATTAGAGTAGCAAATAAAAATAAAAAATAAACTAAATTACTAGGAACTAATATGCAAAACAACCAACAAACGTGGAAGCAAAAATTTGTCTAAACAAAGAAACAAATTTGGCTATGTAGAAATTTTATTTTTTTTTAAATGTAGAATGTGAAGTAGATAAAAGCAACCTTAATGATAAAATTGTAGATTAACACAAAACAAAGTAAAACAAATAAGATAGATCAAACCTGAAAAAAATTTGGTTTAGATACCAAATGATACAAACCTAAGTTGACTTGCTCCTAAACCCATATTATATTAGCCCGGATCACAATTAAGTTCAGGTTCTAATTGTCACCTCAACTCCTAATCAACCTATAATTAGAAGCCTTGGTATATAATGAAAACACTACAATAGCTTATGGATGTCCTATTGATAAGTCAAACTAAAACACTTGATTTGTATTAGGTGTTTTAGATGTTCAAAAAGAACAAAGAGAATTCTTTCTCATAAATATTTTTCTATATGAATAATGTACTTAGCTGCTTTCTCATTGAAAAATAAGCCTTTAAATAGACTAAGAGTACAAAATGAAAACCCTAAATAATTAGGTCAAAAATCGGCCACCATAGTGGTTTCCTTAATGTGGCCGAATTCCACCTCCTTTCCTATTCTAATTTGGATTAATTAATTCTTTTAGTTTAAATTATGAATTAATTAATTTAAAATTGAAATAATAAAATATAAATTTTCCTAAGTTAATTTTTCCAGCAAATAAACAAGTAAAAACCAAATTAAAAGATAGTTTCCTAAAACAAAAAGTCAAACTCAAATTAAAAAACTAGTTGACTAGTTGACAACTAAGCTATCTTTATCCAATCACCAGCTAGTTTAGCTCCAAATCAGCTCCCACATGCCATTTAGGATGCTGAATAGGATTAATAATGATCCCCATATGTTACCCCTTGATTGGAATAAGTCAAACTTACTTGAACAATAAAAGAAGTCAAAGTCAACATCAAAATGAGCATTTTCGGCCAAAAAGATGAGTTATGCACACAGGTGGAATTTAAATGCTTTTTCTTCTATCTTAACATGATTTCATAGCCTCTTGGTGATATCAATTAAGTTTATAAAGTGTTGAATCCATTCCTTGCTGCCCGGGGGGTCCAAAAATGTACCAAAACAGCTTCATGGGTCCATTTTCGCCTTTGTAACTTGATTACACAAGATGGGTTTTGGAATAATGTCATGCCTTCTTGAGATTGAATCACTCCTTATATGAAGCTAACCAGATTGTCTTTGAATTTCCTAGCTTGTGCCCTAGTGATTGGTCCCGACTTCATTTGTAAAGGGTCAGCACCCTAGCAATAGTAGGTTGTACGGGTACAGGCGGATTCTCATCAGATATTATCCCCAATTTAGCCACTACACTCTATACAAGAGGTGACCCATCCTAGAATTGCTTTCGTATGAGCATGCTTAACTTTGGAGTTCTTTCGAACCTTGAAGCCAACCACTCTAAAAATGTCTCAATGTTATGAGAGTGACTATCATTGCATTTGAATCATTCCTTGATCGATACCTGTGTGATGTGGGATTGGACACCAAATAGCCTACTAGTGCACTACACCTGCCCACACTGGTTGTCACAATCCACCTTCCTTAAGGCCCAACGTCCATACTGATACACTTTTGGTTGATTACAAACTCTGATACCATTTGTAACACTCCGCCTCCACTACCATACCTACCACTCTCTACCATTATTGTCTCTAAATTATCCACCACACTTTATATGGGTTTTTTTTTATTCAGACCTTCCTAAGACCTAACCCATCCTTGGATTGCTATCACTTGAGCATACTTAACTTTGGAGGTTTTTTTAACTTTAAAGCTCATCGGTTTAAAAAGACCTAAGTGTTATTAGAATAATTATCATTGTATTTGAATCATCTTCTGATCTATACCCCAACGATTTATGATTGGATATCAGATAGCTTACAAGTGCCCTGTACTCGCCTATACTGGTCGTCACAATTTGAATTGTCTTAAATCATTCAACATAAGCTTTTACCACCAATGTCAATGATTGAATTTTTATATTAAGCCTATTTTAACTAAAATTGAAGTAAAGCTAATTAAATTTATGAGCCATTTTTCTTTTTTATTTTGATTTGCCTTTGTTTTTGTGTTGGTTTTTGTATAAACGAGTCGAGATCTAGAAATTGTGTCATACAATCCTGAGCTTGAGAAAGATTTGTGTAACATTAGGAGACGGAGAAAATTTCAAAAATATAGTTTCAAGAACAAGAAATTGAAGCATTGAGAGAGAAAATAAAATGAAGTACCCTCATGAAGTACCCCCATAATACCATTCAATTCGAGATTACTTTAAACCATTTACATTTAAGCATCTTTCAAGAATTCATAAACAACCTATCAATGCTAATAATTTTGATTTGAAACCCACTCTCATAACTATGGTTGAACAAAACCAATTTGGTGGTTTCGCTAGTGAAAACCTTAATTTTCATTTTGCTGTGCTTTTACAAGTTATAGATACAATTAAGATGAATGGTGTTAATGATGATGTGATTCAATTAAGGTTTTTTCATATTTCTTTGAGGGATAAAGCTTTTAATTGGTTACATACTTTACAACTAGGTGCCATTGCTACATGGGAGGAGATGGTGGATAAATATTTGAACAAATGTTTTCCACGTTCCAAGTATTCACAATTGAGAAGTGAGATTAGTTAATTCAAGCAACAAGATTGTAAATTATTACATGAGATGTAGGAGAGATTCAAGGATTCATGGAGGAGATGTCCACAATATAGCTATAAGATTGGATGCTTATCAATATCTTCTGTAATGGTTTACAGGGTTAAACTATATCCAATGTTGATAGCTCTAGTGATGGTTCTCTTATGAAGAAAATGGTTGATGAGGCTTTAGCTTTGTTTGAGCTGTTAGCTTCTAATTCCTATAACTAACCAACAAAGAGGCAGTTGAAGAAACCTAATAGTATATTTGAGTTAGATGCCTTCATTAGCTTGGTTTTTAAGGTTGATGTTTTGTTATACCAACTAGCTTCTTTCAATCAAATTTCTAAACCTATGGAGAATGTTGTTAGTCCACCAAGTGATGCAACAATTGATCAATGTCATTTTTTGGCTAACTGAAATAGGAATTATATTTTTCGGCCTCATAATAATATGCCTAATTAATGTAGTCTTAATCCAAGGAACCATAAAAAATTTTCTTCGTCTAATAAAAAGAACGTTATGAATCCACTGCTAAGTTTTGTCAAAGCTAAAGAGGAGAAGTCATTACTTTTAGAGTTGATTACATCTTTTATTGTTAAGACAATAGGAAGATTTAATAAGAATGAGACAAGGATTTACGCTATTGAGACCCATTGTTTAGTTTAGGAGCATCTATGAAGAATTTAAAGCATTAAATTGGACAACTTGCTAAAAAAATTAAAGGCAAGTTTATAGGATCTATTCCTAATGGCAAGAGCATAATCCTAAGCAAGTCATGGCTATTAAGTTGAGAAGTGGAAAATTCAATGAAGTTCCACTACCTAAAGGAGGTGAGTATCTTTGTAAAACCCTTGTTAGTGAGAATTCTAGTAGTGAGGAAGTCGTTAAGAAGAAGTTTTATGTTGAGAAGGATTCTATTATTGATGTTGGAAAAAATTTCGTAGTTTCTTAGAATGGTGTTTATATTAAGAAACCTTATGTGGTTGAAACAAAATCTATTTATGAGAATTCTAATGGGAATTCTAATCTTGAAAAAAAATTTATGGTGATATTTGTGTTGAAAAAACCTAATGTTGACAGAGTTATTGTTGTTGGGAAACTAATTGTCGTTGGTAAAAATTTTATTTTTGTTATTGATTCTTGTGGTGATGAGCATGGTGGTAGGGAGAAGTCTAATGAGAAGTTGAATATTAAGGAGATAGCTATTACGAAAGATGAATCTAAGAATATTAACCCTTTAAAGATCATGTCTAAAGTTGTTCTAGGTTTTATTTCTTTCTTCTTCTTTTTCCTAAACTTTTGTTACCCTACCATTGCTTTATGCCCAAAAAAGAGGTTGGATGATAATTTGCCAAGTTTTTGGAAGTTTTTAAGAAGGTTCACATTAATATACCATTTGTTAAAGTTTTGTAAGGGATGGCAAATTATGCAAAGTCTTTTAAAAAAATAATGTTAAGGAATAGAAGGTTGGAAGATTATGAAACTATTAATTTAACTAAGGAGTGTATCTTTATTCTTAAGAAGCTTAAAGATCTGGGAAGTTTTATAATTCATTGTACCATATGTATTTCAATTTCAAAAGAGCATTGCATGATTTTGAAACAAGTATAAATCTTTTGTACTATTTATCTTTAAGAAATTTGGTCTTGGAGAAGTAAATCCTGCCAACAATACTCTTCGAACGGTTAGTCTATTTTTACACCATATGAAGTTGTTGAGGATGCTCTTGTGAAAGTTGGTAAATTCATTTTCCTGGTTGACTTTATTGTTTTGGATATGAAAGTTGATAAGGATGTGCCTATTATTTTAAGTAGGCAATTTTTAGCTACGTACAAAGCTATGATAATTTTCAAAGTTGCAATCTCAATTTGAGAGTGGAAAACAAAGTTAAATTTGATATTTCGCATAATATAAAATTCCTACAAAAAGTGCAATTTTGTCATAAGACTAAGGTAGTTGATCCTTTAAAGATGTCGATATTTCATAAATTGAATCAAATGAGATATTTAACAAGGTTTTGGAAGAGTCAACCATGATGATTACAAGTCTAAGTTCATCTACCGGATTTTGGTTAAGAGAAGTAAGAAGATCAAGAAGAATTTGAGTTCTAAGTTGGTTTTGAATTTGAATGTGCAAGTTGGTAGCAATTTAGACTAAGTTTGGAGTAGTTCATTGTCAAGAAATTTTGTTTCTTTGGGACACTTAGAGCTTGAAGGACAAAATGGTGACTTGTTTCAATTTTTGCTAAGAAGTTGAGGGATAATAATGGTTGAGCTAATGTCTAGTTGGATTTGAGAGCTAGGAATTTTTTAAGTTATTTGAAATCATTGCTCGGCTAAGTCTAGCTAAAGATATTAAACCAAGTGCTTTTCGGAAGGTAACCCAAGCTTTTAAACCCCTTTCTTTTTCAATTTTTGAGTCATCCTTATGATTTGGGGTAAGTTTCTTTCATTTCAAGTGATGTTTTGAATTTGTTTGTTTTGCTTGTTGTTTAGTTTATCTAGCAAATTTGTTTTTGTTTTCTTTGTAGGTTTTAATCATGTGGAAGGTTTGTTTTTCAATTCTTAAAAACATTCAAGTTTATGATGAGTAAAATTTAATCAAAGAATAGTGTTTTTCAAGTTTTGAAGCAAGTTTTTTTTTTTTTTTAAGTTGAGCATTAAAGGTTTAAAAATTGAAGTTTTGGTCAACAAAAGTGTAAAAACACTAAACATTTTGAAGCAATGATCTTTGGGAGAGCAACTATGGTGTGTGCCCTCTCTTTTTAGAGTGGCCACACCATTTTTAAATGTCATCAAATCTGTTGGTGAGGAGAATGGTGTGTACATGTTGCCAATGATGGTCACCATGCTGGTTTGAGTAGCTACAAGGCTATGAAATAGCTTCTAGGGTGTGTACTCTCTCTTCCATATAGTAGGCACGTGACATTTGCTCCTCCACTAGTTATTGGACAGTACATGAGGCATTTACCCCTCTCAAATGCAGTAGCCACACCACTTGATCCTACAGAGCAGCCCCACATGCTTAAATGCTCTATTTGTTGTACCTTTGCTTTCTTTCTTCATCTCTTCTCTTCTACTCTTCATTCTAACCATTCTAAATCTTTGAAAATCATCTTACCCATTGTCCTTAAAACTAAATTTCACTTCTAAATCCATGTTTCTACCCTTTTAATTCATTAAAAACAAGACCCATTACAAGAAATTTAAAAATTCATGTGTGGGTCAAGTATTCGTCTCATCTTTTCAGATTTTCAAAAGGAGTCGCAACAAGTTGTTGGAAGCTTTGGGCAAGCAAACATTTGAGTATTTGAAGCTTCTTTGACTTATAATTGACAAGTAGATGACCTTATTCTAAGCTCTGAATACATAAGAATGGAAATGAAGTTGAATTTTTGAAATTTTAAATGGTCGAGCTGAATTTTGTTTGTTGGTGGAGAATTTGAATTTTCTTTGTGTTATTTTAATTGGGTATTGGATAATTATTCATGTTGAAGTGCTTTTGAGCTTTAAATTTTTTCTTCTAATCTAAATTTTAATTTTTGGAGAAGTTTAATGGTTAAAATTTGCTTGTCAGAAGAAGTTGAGATATTATGCCTTCTAGATGTTTATAGAAAGTTGAAGGTGAACTTTTAAAGGAGAATTTGAATTGTTGGATTGATTTTCTTGAAGTATATAGGAGTCTTTATCTTTGTTGTATTGCAAGGTAAAGGTGAATTTATTAGTTATTTTGGTCATTATTCTAATAGGCAAGAAAGCTTGTGGTAATAGAGGATCTTTGTGAAGTCCCACATTGGTTGAAAAGGAAAACGAAGCATGGCTTATAAGCATGTGGATACCTTTCCCTTGCGAGGCCTTTTAAAACCTTGAGAGCTAGGTTGTAAGAGGATTCTCCAGGCCCAAAGAGGACAATATCGCATGTCGGTGGTCTGGGTTGTCACAAATGGTATCAGAGCCGGATCTGGATTGGTGTGCCAGCGACAACGCTGGGCCCCAAGGGGGGAGGATTGTGAAGTCCCACATCAGTTGGAAAGGGGAACAAAGCATGGCTTATAAGCGTATAGATAACTTTCCCTTGTGAGGTCTTTTAAAACCTTGAGGGCTGGATTGTAAAAGGATTCCCCAGGTCCAAAAAGGACAATATCGCATGCGGGTGGTTTGGGTTGTCACAATCTTAATTCTAAGCTTAAGAAGAGAAAGACTAATCCAGGTCTTTCAAACCCAAATTCTTACTCACAATGGCATAGTAATAAGTTGGTCAATGCAAGACTAGAAAGCTTTATAATGAGTTCTTGTTCCCAAAGAAAAAGGGTTATTATTATGGAAAAGGCCTCCTTTTAAGAATTTAGTAGGAGATAGGTCTTTGAATCAACATGAAGATGTTTGCAGCATAGAGAATATGATCTTAGATATAAAATGGTAAAAGTATACTAGTGAACCATAGACCATAAATGTCACTTTTGTTCACAAATTCTATGCTGCAACATGAAGATGTTTGCAGCATAGAGAATATGATCTTAGATATAAAATAAGGACTGATCAAAATTTGATGGTTAAAGAAAGGATGTATCATTCTCCATTGAAGCTAAAGATGAGTACCATATTTTTTAGCCGCTGAAGGATGAGAGATTCTTAGAATATGTGAATAATGAGCTTGGTTATTATCATATAAAAAGGCAAATGCGTGTTTCCAAAGCTCAACTCTCAATTGTAGAAGGAAAGGACCTATTAGTAAAAATATTTCTAGAGAATCGGTTGAACAAGTTTGTTAAGGCATGGAACAAGTTCATATGTTATAAAATTTTACCTACCTTTCATGAGAATGAGGTCACAAAGTCACAGGTCGAGTCGTTGCCAAGAATGTACATACATATTGGATGGAGTTAGTAGAGATTCAATCTTTCATTATATTAATGGCAAACATCAAGCATTCTTATTCATCCATGTTTGATTACCAGATTGTGCAAAAAGGTCGAGGTTAAAGTTGATGCTATCATGATCCACTGTGCCAAAAATGGTGGTTAATGTTAGAAGATTTACCAACTATAGAATGTGGATGGGAAGCTAACATGAACCATCTAGTATGGGCTTTATAGATTTGAATTTGAGTGTACCACTACCTTGAGATCTTTATGACCAAAGAAAATTTGCTAGAGACTACAATAAAGGGTTCACCACCAAACAATTGGAATAAGTACAAGCTCGAAAGGTTCAAGAGGAACAATATATGCATGAGCTTTTCCCTAATCATTCTTAAGAATTATGTTTCTCTCAAAGCCAAAGTAGTGCCTTTTCTATGGTTCTAGCAGCTCTCATATAGCAAGAAGTTGGCTCTAGCATGGTGTTAGAGAAATGACAGTATAGCTCTCTTGATATTTATGATCTTGTTCTTGCTTTTAATACTAGCTTCTTTTACCCTACATGATTGTTTATGATGAAGACTATTTCAAATTTATTTTTCAAATTGAACTACTAGTTTTGACATCATAAGCAAACTGAAGTTTATATTCTAAAGTTATGTTTTTAAGTCTAGATATACAAGAATTCTAATTTAATTATTGTGTTAATATTATTCTAAAACTCTAAGACTTATAATTTATAAGTATTTTATTTAAGTTGGTAGTGGGGAAGTAAGACTCGGGTACAAGCCCTCACAATTGGTGTAAAAGCTTAAGTTTTTTTATAGATTTTGGATGTTTTAAAAGTAAGTTGAGCAAGCAGAGTAGGATCATTTTTTGGAGAAAATGGAAAGATGTGCTAAAGTAAAGGCTACCTCTATAAGAAAGAACTTAGAACCTAAATCCACCCCCAGTGGATGAAGTGGGAAATGAGCTAGAATAGTTTGCTCGAAGCCCTAGAGCAAATTGCTTAAAATCCTTTAGAACAACATGTGATTTTTAATTTTTAGTAGTCAATTGAGATGCTTACATATGTTAGTCAAAGTAGCATGTACTAGGACAATAACTGAGGTGGATCCCATGTTAAACCAACTTAAGCTACTGGGACCTACTACTTTAACTAGAACTACTAACTAGGTAGAAATGAAAGCTTAGATGTAGATATTTGAAAGGATATTCACCTTGTTAAGATTTAACAACCAACAAAAGCTATTATGTGCGGCTTTTAAGATGGGAGACTTCAAGAATTTTTGCATCTTTGATAGGGTAATATCATTGTGGAGGAGTAGGAACATAAATTTTCAAATTTCATTCAGTTTGTCCTTACCTTGGTTTTCATATGAGAATGACAAGTACAAAAGGTTTAAAGATGGACTCAAAGACACTGTTAAAGCACCAAATATAGCTATGGGACATCAAAAGTTTAGAAGGTTAGTACAATTTGCTACCAATTTAGAGAGGCATCTCAATGATCCATGCTTTAGAAAGAAGAAGGGAAAAAGAGGATGGGAAGAACCTTTTTTCAGACCCCCTGGGAGAAATGAAAGACCCCTTAAGCATGGAGATAGCGAGTTAGGTCTAGTTAAGAGAATACCAAAGGCGAAACTAAAATATTAGCTAAAGTATTGTCCAAATGTCAACCTCTAACAACCAAAGAAGGTATGATTGAACTTTCCAGCAAAGAAGGAAGTAAAGGTCGAAACCAATCTTATGGAACATGCAATTAATATCATTCTGGTGTCTATCAAACCAGGGGCATATCATGTTTTCAATATGGACAATTAGGTCATACGAAGAGAAATTGCCCACCAAGAAATAGCTCATATTATGGAGAGATAGGACAAGAATATAGTTATGACATTCAACAAGCTCAGTATAAGGGAAAGTATCCAATCACAGGGAATTGAGGTTTTTCAACCAACTTGAGCAGCACAACAGAAGCATGGTTGATTCCCAAAAAGAAGGAAAGAGTTTAAGTGAAATACCAACTGTGAATGAGTTCCCCAATGTACTTCAGGATGATTTGGCAAATATTTCTCTAATAAAGAAGAAAGAGTTTACTGTTGACTTGGTACTAGATGCGACTTCAATTTTCATGGTTCTTTATCAAGTGGCCTTAGTAGAGCTAAGAGAATTAAATATATAATTGCATGAGTTAATAGATAAAGGATTTGTTCAGCCTAATGTTTCATCCTGAAGTGCACTTTGTACTCTTCACTAAGAAGAAAGATGAAATTATAAAGTTATGTATTGACTATTGACATTTGAATAACCTGAAGTACATAATAAGAATCCTTTGCCATGAATTGATGACCTTTTTGACCAACTATAAAGAGCAAAGGTCTTTTCGAAAATCGATCTGCAATCAGGATATTATCAGCTCAAAATTAAGGAAGTCGACATTCTGAAAACTACTTTAAGAACTTGGTATGGTCATTATAAGCTTTTGGCAATGCCATTCGAATTAACTAATGGACCTACAATGTTTATGGATTTGATGAATCGATTATTCATATCCTACTTGGATAGATTGATACTAATCTTATCGATGATATTCTAATATACTCTCGCAAAGAACAGGAACATGCAGAACACTTGAGGATTGTTTTACAAACCCTATAAGAGTAATAATTGTATGGAAAATTTAATAGTATGTCAATTTTGGTTGAAGAAGGTGGTTTTTCTAGGCCATGTAATTTTTGTAGAAGGAATTTATGTGAACCCCTAAAAAGTAGAATTTATCCTACTATGGCAACAACCAAAGATTATAATGGAAGTCAAGAGTTTTCTTGGTTTGGCTAGTTATTACCAGAGGTTCATTGAAGGATTTTCTATATAAGCTAACGAAAAAGGATGTTACTTTTGAGTGAACTTTTATGTGTAACCAAAGTTTTCAAAAACTAAAAATGAAGTTTTCACAATCCCTTGAGAGATAGTTCACTAATAGACCGAGGGATAAGTAAAGTTCAGGAATTATTAAATATGGGACGATAGGGTTGTATTCAATCCTCAAAAAAGAGGATTTTCTTTAATATCGAGGAGTCAAAGAATTTAAGCCAAAATACCAAATGAAAGTAGATTGATTTTTTTTTTTCATCCCCGAGGAAGTGCATATTTTACCCGAATCTTCTTCTATAATGGTACAAAACAATAGTATCATTGGAGTAGATACACGAATCACTTTAAATTTAAGAAGTTTAGCAGGCAGATTGGTACAAGTGAAGATAAAAAAAAAAAGATTGAACTTAAAGTCTTTTCTGGAGATATCCATTTTTCTATAAAGATGGATAAGATATTTCGACATAGCGGCATCTTGATACCGTAGGGAACGGTAAAAAAAAATGTAAGGAATCAAAAAAATTGAAAATTTGGATCTATGTCCAATGGATCACACTTACCAAGAAAAAATATTTTGTTTTGGTTCAGCCTTTAATCATGTATAAAATAGCGAATGGTATAAATTTAGAAACACTTTTCCCCCGGGACCCATTGTAGGAAAGTGACAATCTAAAACTTAGAGTTGTAAATTATATTCTTTATGGAAACGGAAAACCAATTTGGAGAATTTCTGGCACAAGCAATCAATTAGTTTGGACTTGTTTATTGTTGAATTAGGACCAAGACAAAAAAAAACTGCTTCTATCGAAGAGGCCCACGCTTCCTTTGTTAAAGTAAAGATAAATGGTCTGATTCAAGATTTCTTAAGAATCAACTTAGTGAAATCCCATATTTAGTATATTAGAAAAAGGAATGATCCGTTAGGTTCAGGATTGATTTCTGATAATGGGTCAAACCGTACTAATCCATTTTATTCTATTTATTCCAAGGAAAGGATTCAACAATTCAGGATTCTCGAGTAGCCGGTCGGGCCGCTAAAGTAGTGATAAATTCTATCAGTAAAATAGGTCCTATAGAAATTCCATCTATTCCCAATCTCCAGTAAAAATCAAAAAAATGGATTCATTTATAATTCTCTGTAAGTTGGATTAATGGATCGTCCAATTGGAAATGATACCCAAATGTATAGGTTATTAGAAGGAGTTCTATTATGCATATACAAATAGTATACCACCTAATTACTTTATTCCCTCTATAAGGGTGAATCATTTTTTGGTTTGGTATTCTATACAAATTGTTTGGATATTCTAGACAAAACTCCATAAGAAAAAGTGGAATTTATCATTTTCATTTGTATCTGTTGCAAATTACAATTTGAGTATAAAATTCTCGTTATCCCTCCTTCATACGTATTTCATATATTCCATATATTATATGAAGTTAGGTCAAATTTCATGTGATTCAATAAACAGAATATCAATTCCATCATTGCTATATTGATCCATATGATTTGATGAAGAATGAGCAAATAATGGGATTTTTTTCCTATAAATTGAGGCAAACTCTGAATACTAGATATGACCTCAAAATAACAGGGGTCAAGGTCGGTCAGTGAGACGATGGGGGATAAGCTTCATCGTCGAGAGGGAAACAGCCCGGATCACTAGCTAAGGCCCCTAAATGAGCATATGCTACCACATTTTTATGTTGCATGACAACAAACCTTTTCATGAAGCATCGTAATAGACTTCATATGCCTTTCCTCTAGACCATTGAAGAGGTTTGAAATGAACTACCCCACACATGACTTGAAGTTGGTTGCTGTAGTTTTTGCAATAAAGATTTTGGGGCATTATCTTTATACAGAGGTGTGCCAAGTCTATACGAACCATAAGATCTAAAGCACATGTTTATACAAATGGACTTACACTTAAAACAATGGAGATGGATGGACTTGATTAAAGATTTTGATTATATTATTGACTATCACCCAAACTAGGCAATTGTAATTGTAGATGCTTTAAGTAGAAAAAGTTCCAATTTCTTGCTCACACTAGGGCAAGATACTTACGATTGTTAGTTATGTTAAAAGCTTTGGAGGTGTATTTAGACATGGATTAAAATGCAGTCTTATTAGCTCAATTTCAAGTAGAACTTATAATGATTGATCATATTCCAGGGAATATGAAGATCCCATGTTAAGGAAATTTTTTTAGGAGGCAAGAGAAAGTCTTAAGACTGACTTCTTTATTCTGAACGATGTATGTTTGACATACAGAAGTTGTTTATGTGTACCTAATGTGAAGAAAATTAGAAACCAAATTTTAGAAAAAGCTCATAGTGCCACTGATGCAATGCATCCAGGAAGTACAATGTACAGAGCCCTAATAGAACATTTTTGGTGGCTAGGTATGAAGTAAGAAATTGCAAGGTTCGTATTCAAGTGTTTGACTTGTCATCAGGTTAAGGTAGAACCCCTAAAGCCTTAAGGACTTATGCAATCACTTATAATTTTAGAATGGAAATGGGAAGATATTGCCGTGGACTTCATAGTGGGATTACCTTTAATCAAAGAGAAGCAAGATGCTATCTAGATGATGGTGGAATATCTGAGACTTAAAAGTTGGAAAGATTGGTAAGAATTTATATAGATCGAATTGATTTAATTTTGAAGCTTGAGAGTCAGGGTTTTATGACTAGCTTGCTCATGCCAACAAAGGACTAAGGGTAGGTTTGCTTGCATATGCAAGGTGGTGTGGGTGTAGCTTAGAATTTACTTGGTTGGACTCTATTTGGCATGAAGATGCCTTTGCTAAATAAAGTGTATAATTATAACTATTTTTACTTGTTGTGTAATTGTCTGGTATTCTATTATATGTAACCTATTTTTGGGCTTAATTTGATATTATTTAGAATTTTCCATTAAAAGTGAGTTATTGCTAGCATTATTACAGTTATTACTATATCGATTTATTATTTGATTAATGTCAAATATACTTATTATCAATATTGTTATTATTATATTATTATTAATATGAACATAGATAACCAAATGAAGAGTCCTAAACCACTCATTAAGAACCCCTAAGTACTCACCGCTCCATTTTCCTTTTCAGGTAGTTTTGATCTTCTTTCTACTGATTTTGGCGATGCTTGTGTGGTAAGAAGTTGGCCCTAGCATGGTTTGAAAAAAAATGAGAGTATGTCACGTTTCCTTTTCTTACTCGCAGCATTAGGGTTCTTTTACTCTATGTGATTGTTTGTAACGATAAGACTATTTCAATTTTGTTTTTCAACTTAAACTAGTAGCTCTTCATAAAGCAAATCAAAGTTTATGCTCTAAAATTATGTTTAAGCCTGGATAGATGAGACTTTTGATTTTGTTATTGTGTTAATATTATTTTAAGCATTAAGACTTATATTTAAGAACTGACTTGTTTAAGTTAGTAATGAAGAACTACCTTATTAATACTTCTATTTAAGAACTGCCTTATTTGAATAGCTCATGATCGACTCAATCTGGTTTTATTATAATTTGCTTGAACTCAACTCATAAAGAAAACAAACTGAGATTGAATAAGAAATGAAGCTCGTGAACTGATGTTAGACAATAAATCAGGCTCATGTATTGGTTGTGAGTAGCTCAAATTTGTTGTTTATATTTATTTATATAAAAATTATATTATAAATTTAAGCATATTGAATATTTATAATGTAAAAATAATATTTTTATACTTTAAATTTACAAATTTTTTAAAAATAAATTAATTTTATAATCAAAATAATAAAATAACTTAAATTTATTAATAACAAATGTTAAAAATTTTATTTTAACAAAATAAATATTTAGTTTTAAAGTTTTTTATTGTATTGAACAAATAATTTAGATTCCTAGATTCATATACGTGTCCTTACAATTATATCATTTAATATATGGTTTAATAAACAATTTTCTGCCTCTAGTATTATTGATCAAATTTTCACTTATCCAATTTTTTTGTTTTCCTAAATAAAATGGAAAAGTAAGGATTGCTGGCTCAATGAATAATTAAAAACAAAAATATAAATGCGGAGCAACAATTTACAGTACTTGCTATGCCATTTGAAAATAAACTTAAAATCTTTAGCATTTTTATTTAATATATGAAGATCCAGATATACCTCCGATCATATGCAATATATAAATATGGTATACTCTTTAACACCTTTCTAGGGATTTGGTTAGTTGTCTTATCACTTCATTTTCTATTACTTTTCCCCGGATTCTTACAAGAACCTATTGTGTTGGCGCTAGTGTCTCGAAGATTGATAATTTAACAATTTCCATTTATTTGTCTCTTCTATTTCTTTTTGAACTCCATCATGATCAGCATTATTTTTCCTACTCTTACATTTGATCTTAACCCTTCATCAGCTTTTTCCATTGCAAAGTTGTTTTCTTTTTCCAGAATGAAATTAATCAAGCGCATGCTACCTTTGCGGGAAACCCAAACGTTGAACCAAAAAGAAAAATCAATTGGCAAAAAGTTGGGACCTTCTGCTAAATTCCTCAGATTCCCTAGCAAAATCCAAGACTCAGTAAAATGGAGCCGATTATCATTACGAGAAGACAAAGAAAAAGAGGAGACGAATACAGACCAAATACCATACAAAACAAACCAACAAAAAACCTTACTTCAAGAGAAAACCATATATATTTACACAGCAAACGGTAAATTCAAAACAAAATCTAGGCGATTCTCAGAACCTTACATAAATCTAGGAAAAGTTTACATCTAACCGGACCAACCATTCTCAGCGAGTCTGAAGGCTACGGCTTTTGAGAAGCAGCCATTTCAGCCCTGTGTTTGGAAGCAAAGCGATTAACCAAAGCAAGAGCATTACTAGTGACCTGAGCAACATTCACAACTCTTCTCCTTATAGCTGTCTTCACATTTCCATCCATAAACCGCGCTGAAAACCCATCCAAACAAGTATTTTCATCGGTCAGAGCAGAACTAACCCAAGTCTGGACATTGCTCACATGCCAAAGAAAGTCCTGACCCACGGCACGACCCATATGACCAAGCTCCCTAACCGATTCACTTAGCTGGTCTACGCTATCACTCATGGTTTCTATGCAGTCTTTTACAGCTCTGTACTCTCTAGGCTTGATCCCCCTAACCTTAGTCAACTTGGCCAAAAAGGCTGTAGAAGATCTTACCCTGGCTAGGCTCACTGTCAAAGCAGTTTGAGCGAGTTGTCGCTCGCTTTGTTGGATTGCTTTGGCATAGCCTGCGAGACTCTGAAAGCAAAGTGCAGGATAGTGAGTGACCCTGCATGATGATTTGACGAAATCTGAAGAGGTAGGGTGTCTGGCAATGGCAGATTCCGCCATGCCAAACACGTAAAGGAAGAGGAAGAGAACCACTAAGGAAAGGCCAAGTTTAGCCATTCTTTCTGGTTGTGAAAAACTTGGTTAAGACTGAGGTCGACCGGGGCTTGAAGACTAAGTAGTGGAAAATATTTAGACCAAAAATAAAAATAAAAAATAAAAAAGTTATAATGGTTCTAGTCTATCTACTTATGAGATTAAATAAAAGTGGTCACATGGCTACTTTCTTCCTTTTTCCTTTTTTACTGCTGACACTACTCTATTTGATCTGACATTTCTTTATTATTACAGGCCTCTTTCCACCCTTGCAATAATAAAGAATTATCAGAAAAAAAAAAAAACAAAAATCCTTTTTTCCATCCTGTTCCACATAGAATAATAATATTACATTTCCACCCGAAAAAAAAAAAAAGAAAATGGAAAAGTAATATTATACAATATATAGAGCTAGTAAATGTGTGCCTAACCCGTTGTTTTTCAACTAAAAAAAGAAATGCGTGCCTAACCACTTTTAAGCTCCATTAATGAAGACCTTAGCCCCGTTCACTTTCAACGTACAGGGTTTAGTAAAGTATGGCCCGAAAGCATCAGAAGAGTCTTGAATATCTGTACCTAATATATTATATTTCCTTAACAAATTTTTGTCTACCCAGTATTCTTGTGGATTTTAGAGCTCAAATACTTGATGACCATTAGTTTTAAATATGAACTATATCATTTTAAAGGGAAGAAAATCGAACGTTGTTTATTGTTGTTCTGAACCCGTACCTGAAGAAATATTGGGCCACTCAAGGAGAAATTTGGGGATTATGAAAGTAAATGTTTGAGGGAGCATAGTCTCTAGGTTAGTGATCACTTTAAGGAGGTTGTGGACGGTTCTCAAACCATATATTCACATACATACACCAACCGTAATTATCATTATGCAAAGTGTCTTTATCGTTCTTCGAGAAATGGCCCAGCAGCGCCACAAAGTCTTGTCTTAAACCCAGCCTCTTTGCTTGTACATGTGCCTTCCAAGTCGGATATATATATTAAAATCAAATGGTGATGCAATTTTCCCAACACTTTTGTTTTACAATGCTTGTGACTAAGGATGATGATCTAAACAATTCTATTTTGGTGTTTGTGGCAGACAGCCAAAATATTAATAAAGATATTAATATAATAACATTCAGACCTTCAGCATTCAACCTGAACTTATTATTAGTAATTCCAAGTAACAAGGTAATATTTCTGTCCCTTAAAATATATTTGGATTAATTATACTTTGCCATAATGAATTACTACATTTTTTTGTACTTCGCCCCTAAGTTAAAAAATGATCAGATTGCCCTCCAGATAATTCCTTTCTTATTACCCTAGTTTGTGTAACGAACTGAAAAAAAAAAAAAAAGGCATATATACACCAGTCAAATATAAAGAAAGAATAAACCAGTTTTTTAATAAAATTATATAAGTTGTGAATGGCTGATTTTTATCATTTCATCTTTCCAAAATGCATGGTTGAACTAATCACAGAATAATAGTTCATATGAGCAATATGACACTTTTTGGAGTACAAAGATAAAGTGAAAAACCCGTAATAATTTAGGGATCTAATTGTATTTAACCCAATATATTATGCATCATGATGTCATGGTTCTAACTAATTGTCCATGATCACAAAAAAGAATAGGAACATACCTATGATACAGACACGTCTGGCCCACTCGCCATCCCCGACCTTTTTCCTTTTGTGGCTTCTGTATGGGCAGGCAATAACTCTTCTTGTTGGGCAATATGTTTTCCTTTTCAGACTCTTCAAAGCGAAATTTCAGCTCCTTAAAACAAGTTTTATTTTTGCATCAAATAATAAAATATTAGCATCTTCAGAGCTCAAATTTCTTAGCAGCTAGTGGCCCTCTTGAGCAGCTCATAGTGGGGGTGGTGGTTTGGCACGGTCCCAGCAAAAAATCTATATAGATACATACATACATATATATATATATATATACAGAGAGAGAAAGAGCAATTCTACTATACGAATTGCATATAAACCGCATTTAAAGTTGATACTATTTGAATGAAATCGTTAGTTTTTGATACATTCGTATGCAAACTATATACACTATAGAAGAATTCTATAAATATATAATATATAATATATAAAAATAGAATAATTATGTCACTGTTATGTGTTATTCTTATATTATTTTAATTTTGACGCAATGGATAGTGATTTGGTGAGGCGAAAAAAAAAAAAATATATATATATATATATATATATATGTAAATAGAATAGTCATGTTATTATGTGTTATCCTCATATTCTTTTAATTTTTTTCAAAATTATTAATAAAAAAATCATCTTTTTTATTTTTTATTTTTTACTATTCTATCAAAATATTAATTAATAACAAATAAAATAATTATTGAAAAGTATAAAAAATTTTATTTTTTGTTGGCTGTATTCAAAAATATATATATTTTTATTATTATAATATTATATAATCGATTAAAAGAGTAATGAAATTTTTATTTTTTATGGATGTATCCAAAAATATATAAAATCTATTATTATAAAATAATAATAAATATATTTTATTATTTATTAATAATAATTAACTATATATTTATTGTTATAATATTAATAGTATAATTACTATGAACGTGAAGTGAATAGCAAGTTAATCAGTTGAATATTATATATCTCAGACGTTTAGTAAAAAATTAAAATTTATATTTTTAATATTATAATATTATATATGACATAAATTGTATTTGCATATATATGATTCTTTTAATCAAACATATTTTAAATATTTTTATATATACAAATATGATTATAAAATTATATACTATTATATGAATTGTTGATAATAATATATATTATATATTGAAAATTCTGTTATAATGAATATTGATATATACATTAAATGTAAGTCATAAACAAATTATATATAATATTGAAATAAAATATATAAAACACTCCATAAATAATATATAATTTAATGCTGATCTGTATTATAATATACAAGTCGACACATTTGGTAGTAAAACTATATATATATATATATATATAAATATATATATTTTTTTTTAAATCCAAATTATTATTATAAGGATTTAATATAGAAAAATTAATTATTTGCAAGTGATTAAATAATACATTTGAACTTGAATTTAAATTCCATAAATAAAAAATATTATATAAATACATTTGAATTTGATTTAAATTATTTAACTATATTTGAATTTGAATTTGAATTTCATAGATAACAAAAAAAATTAGATAAATATTTTTTTTAATTTGAATTTCATAGATAAATTATCTTATAAGGTAAAAATATATTTATAAGATAAATAATAATAATAATAATAATAATAATAATAATAATAATAACAACAATAACAATAATAAATATAATTATATATAATATAAAAATTTAATATAGAATAATTAATTATTTACAAATAACAAATAATATATTTAAATTTGAATTTAAATTCTATAGATACAATTGAATTTGAATTAAATTATATAAATACATTTGAATTTGAATTCTATTGATGGAAAAAATTAAATAGGTATGAAAATAGTATGTGTATTGAGAAAAATTAGATAAGTATACATTTTTAAATTTGAATTTTATAATTAAATTTAGAAGTCAAACTTTTAGTTCTTGACAAACTTTTACGATATAGATTAAAAAAAAATTAAAAGCAAAATGTTCTTAGTAACAATAAAACTTTTAAATAAATTTTTAAATATGACCAAACACGGTGATTTCATCAACCATATCAACGCTAGTAAGATATATTGAATGTTCAAAGTTCAAGCTTGAAGACTTTAAGATGTTTTAAGCTTTGATGATAAATCATATATTACTAGTGTTAAAATGATTTTAATGAATAAACAGGTTTTATTATTTTTTCTTTTAATTTTTGTTACATATTATTATTATTTGTTTCAATATATGTAATTGCTATTTATTCTTAAGTTGTTATTTTAGGTTATTTTAAATTATTTTTTATAACAAATAATACATATAACATAATTTAAATTTTATATGTAAACATGCATGTAATATACAATAATATCAAAGTCTAAATATTATTATAGAAATATTATTTATGATATTATATATAAAAGTAAGATACTAAAAAAAATTTTCACATATCATTATTAGATTTGAATATAATTAATTATTATAGATTATTTCTGAAATCATATATTATAATTATATATACCAAGTATTAATGCTAATAATAATAATATTAAAAAAAAAGTAAAATTAAGCTCCCTACAACTTATTTTACTGAATTATAGTCTGTCAGCCTACTTTAAGTGCTTTCCAGATCAGATACCACATTTTTCATTATCCAATCCAAAATGCATAAGCTGATCTTTTTTAAGCACAGACGAATGGGGAAGAATGAAAAACATACGGCTCCTTAGTAGAGGTTGTTTAGTAAAGACATATTGGGAAATCACACCATTCCACAAGGCAATTTTTTTATAGTAACATACCACAAGGCATTATATAGAATAAGATAAATGCAGCACTAGAAAAGAGCCCATATTATAGGTAGTGCTATGTTTTAGATTTATCCCGCTGCTTATGGAATCTTTCTTTTGTCGCATTATTAAGGAAATTGATATCAGGCCTCACTCTACATGAAGACGGCAATGCCAAATCTAAGAACTGCGTTACTTACGAAAAAAAATCTAACTGCGCTCAACAGCTGGAAAATATATATATATATATATATATTAGTCCCTCTGTATATTTACTTTTAATTAAAAGCATGTCTTTGATACAATAGTATTTCTGTTTATAATTTAAATTAAAAGTTATCTGATGAATCTGGCGCAGCATTATGGTATTATACAAAAATAGGAAACAAGAAAGAACCCTTAAGACTAACCGAGTACTTCAATTTCACACATGAACACTAAACAGTCATGTACCTCAAAACAGCCCCACGAACCTTTTCCATGAACTCTGCTGCTTGTTTCTGCAAGTTCAATTTACATGAGGTAAAGCTTGATAGTTCAGCTCACAATAATGAAAATTATTGAAAAAAGGATGCATTTGAGAAGCTGGCATAAAAATTATTAGTTCAAACTAAAGAAAACCTTGGCTTCACTTTGTTTATCATAAATGTGGCACAAAATTACTTTCAAGAGTAGGTTCTCTTCAACGTAGTAGCTATACCAAAGATATAAAGTGGAGTTTCTTCTGTCCATGTGAAGTTGGAGCATGGCAAAAATTTATATGCACAGACATGGACAGTCATTTTTTTTTTTTTTTTCCAACATACTTCTCTGATCTCTTATTTACAATGTTTAGAACCTCCTTACTTCTATATTATGTTTAACGCAAGAACAAAACTGGAAACCTAGGCAGCGCTTATTAGATGAAAACTACGGGGACATCATTAACAGTATGGTGACAGAACTATAATTTACATTTCACTCCTCCAGTTAAGCATTTAGATGATTTCTCCATTATTTCTTTGTGGGGTTGTAAGTTTCAAGAGAATTTGTCCTACCCATTGATAATAACAAGGGGTGAATGTCAATCTTTTTAGAGGAATCTTGAGATTTATCATTTATGTATCTCAAACAACACCATAAAAACATAAAAATAAAATATCCATATAAACTACTTCACAAGTGTATAAAAACGTAGGAGGCTTTCTCAATGGCTATTACCTGGTTACCTCTCTGTGCATTTGCTATGTTTTCGTCAAGAAGTGTCAACAAGGATCTGTTAAGTTGGTTCTGCTCAACCAACTCCAATAACTGCATCATTAAAACAAAGTGAAGTCGGACAAGTGACATAGGAACAAAAAGAAAATAAACTTGGGAGGCTGGTCTAATGGACAAGAGCAGCACATACGGTTGCTTTAAGATCCTTTGAAGTCAAGATTTTTGTTAGATTTTCCTTGGCTGTTACAAGATCACGTTGCATTTTATCATACGCTTCTGTAACAGAAGATGGGGAAAATGAATTATGATTTTATCAACAAAAAGCATGAAATCCATAACTAATAGAGTATATGAACTCTAACAAAAACCTGTTCCTTCATTTAAGGCTTTCTGCAATGCTTCCAGCTCGATTAATCTATCTTCCATATCCTGGGAACACAATCGAGATGTTTTCATGCGAACAACCTTTCAAATTAAATTATTTTGTGCAGAGAGTTAATCAATTTATAGAGTTTGAACAAGGAACCTCAGTTTTCGAAGCCGCAAAGCGAAGCTGACCTATCTCAAAGTTTAGGTGTGAAAAGAATTCCTCATTCAATCTGCAATTATTATAATTTATGACAGTATTAGTGGCCCAGCAAGGTAGAGGCATTGGGACACTGGTAAATAATGCATACTGAGAACCATATTGATAAATCTCAATTTCAGAAAAAGAGTAAGTTCCCAATAATTAAAAAACAAAAAAAACTGCAACATTCATATTCCCATAAATATATATATATATATACACAAAATTTGTTCTTTTTCCATTCAATTAAGCTTTTCCTTGTATCTATTATCCAATTTCCAGCACTCTATATTGAATTCCAGAACCACAAAAATGGAACTATACTACAAACCTGGTCCTCATCCTTGCAATCTCAAACTCAATCTCTTGTGCTTCAGTATCAAGAAAATACTCAACCAGCTGCGCAGGAGTATCAGGAACAACCCGAGACTTGAACAAACAAGACAACACCACATAGCAAACAGTAAGCACAATATCCATCGAAATTATGCAATAGCAAGAACCAAGCCATGGAAACACAAGCCCATTATATTCAAATTACATTTCGGAGAGCTTGGCGTCGCTCTTTCTCTTCACGGACTTGGCGTTCGAATTCTTCCCGGAGTTCGGCATCCTTCTGGAGCCGCCTCTTGAACTCTTGCCGAGCGATGTGCCCAGTTTGAGGCGGGCCAAGTATGCCTTCTGGGTCCTTCCTTCGAAGAAAAAGGAAATAACATTCAAGAAATTTGAAACTGTACAAAATGATTAAATTTGAAATTTCACAGACGCAGATGAGGAATTGTACCCATCCAATGCATGAAATTTTTGTGGGCATGGAACGGATTGGTCTCCAACTGTTACTACGGGCGACTGGGATAATGGTGGCGAGGCCAACGCTAAGAACCACCATTGATAGCTTCTGGGTAAAGTTTGGAGCTTTTACGCTCTGATTTTTTTTTTTCTCTCTTTTTTTTATTTTTCTTCGCTCGGTTTGCGGTATTATCCGTTTGGATGGCACGAAAAGTAAATAAAATCATGTTCGTGCCGAGAGTCACAACCCTTAAGTGTCCGTTATGAGAATGGTATCAGAGCCTGATTTACATTGGGCCTTTAATGTGGGCTGTAGAAACGTCCAACTTAGAAGGGCTTATTACCTGGTCTAAATAAATGTTGTTTTCGCATTTTCAAAATTTAAAAAAATTGGTACGGTCTCACTGTGAACTTGATCGGAATTGATATTTTACATTTGAAAAAAGATATTTCAGATAATTTGCATCTTAAATTCACAAAATTCTTCTATAGTTGATCTTTCTATTAGATATTTAACAGAAACAAAAGTATAAAGTACAATTTTAAATAGCTTAGGACTTAAATTGCAATTTTCTAACAAAAAGTAATTAAAAATAAAAAATGATTAAAAAGATGAATATTATTTTTTAATAAGTTAGTAAAAATTCTTTTAAAAATTTTCAAATGTAATTTTTCAAAAATAAAAATTACATATAATAAATATTCTAAAAAATACATAAAAACCACTAAAAAATTGAATATGAAAATAAAAATTGCAATTATAAAAATACAAATGTAATTTTCAAAAAACAAAAATAATAATTTGTGCATATTTGAGAGATTAAAAAATAAAGACCTATAAAAAGAAAGTGATAAGGTTATCTTAAAATCAAATAAAAAAAACTTTAAAAAAATATTTCTATAAAATATGATCTTTTATTTATCATATATATATATATATATATATATATATTTTATATTGTATGTATTACTTACAATATAACAAAATTTTATAAAATATTTTTGTCATTTTATTAAATATTTTTATAAATACTGTAACATGAATGTTTATAATATTTTAAATTAATATTTATAATAAATATATATATTTATATTTTATCAAATATTAAATATTTATAATTATAAATATTTATAATAAAAATTTATAAAAAGTAATATTTTATTATATTTTTAGAATAATTTATCTATAATAAATTTTATAAAATATTATTGTGAATTACAAATATAAATACAAAAATTTATATGTATGTATATATATAATAAAATAACATATTTTATAATAATAATTTTTCAAAGTTTTCTTTTATATTTTAGAAATACGTGATTACCCTTTTTTATATAGGTCTTTATATTTTTTTTAATCTCACAAATATGCATAAATTATTCATTTTCCTTTTTCAAAAATTACATTTGCATTTTAATAATAATCTGTGAAATTTTTATTTCATGTATTAATATTTTTATTGGTTTTATTTAATTATATTTTTAGAATATTTAGTAGAGATTTTTATGTATATTTTTGAAAAATTATATTTGCAATTTTTTTTCAAATTTTTTACAAACTTATGGGAAAAAAAAAAAGAAAACAGAAAAAAATAATACTCCTCTTTCTAATTACTTTTTATTTGGAACTTTTTACGATTTGCACCATAAATTATATAAAGTTGCACTTTGCATCCTCTTTTTCTCTATGTATTTAACAGAAGGATTAATGGGGCAAAAATTTTACAAATTCTAAGTGCAAATTACTAGAAAAAATTCTTTAAGGTATAAAGTCTCAATCCCGATAATATTTAAGGTGCAACTATGCTAATTTCTCTTAATCTGAAATCAAAGTTTTCTAATTTAATTTAAAATTATTAGAAATCACATTACTAACAGCTTAAGTCATGATTCTAAAAAGAAAAAACCAAAAAACAAAACCTGAAGTTATAAACTACCAAGCATACATGTTCAGTATATTTCCCTACGCATATGTTTAAAATGTTTGGTACTTTATGACTGGATGTGTCTAGAATGTTCTATAGTAATTTACCAAATGTATGTACACATTGATAATGTGAGAAGAAATTCTGATTGTACAAATTGGTCTCCTTATTAAATACTCACGTAAAGAAAAAAAATAATAATAAAGAAATTACAAAATAAAGAATCTTTTATAGTGGATACAAAAGAATCTGATTCTTTTCTTCCTTGTTTGTTCTACTGTTGGGAAGAAAATCAAAAGGGTGGAAACAGAGATTTTTTTTTTTTTTTTTTTAAATGTATGCCAACTAATTACTAATCCATGATGTTTTTGTAATGAATTAGCAGTGCAATTGTATTAGATGGTCATAAAATAATACTATAACAAACATAATAGAAAGTTTAGATCCATAAACCTACTAAAAAATCTAAGTCAACCATAGAATTTCCTAGATGGTCGTAAAATAATACTATAACAAACATAATAGAGAGTATACATCTAGTTTTTTGTTTTTCTTTTTTTTTTTTTGTTTTGTTTTGTTTTTTTTTTTTTTTTGGTAATAGTTAAGATGACATCTAACAAACATAATGAGAGTTTAGATGCATAAACCTACCAAAAAATCTAAGTTTCTGTTTGGTAGGATTTTTGTTTGGTTTAAAAGCTCTATTTGAGGACTAAAAGTTTTTTTATAAAAAAATAAAGGTGTTTGGTAAAAATCAATAAGTACTTATTAATCAAAAAATACATTTTTTTAATCTGTTTTAGAGAAGCCTAAATTTTGAGATTATTTAAAAAAAAAAATTTTTTTTTATCTTATATGGAAATTTAATAAGCATTAAATATAGCTTAATAAGTATTTAATACAGTTTTTTTTTTATTTACAACCAAATACTTATTAGTTTTTTAATAAAAGTTCTTTTTCAAAAAGATCTATTATACAAAACTCTACAGATTAAAACTCTACTTTCATCAGTTATACCAAACGGATCCTAAATCAGCCGATAGAGTTTCCTAAATAGACGTAAAATAATACTATATCAAACATAATAATAGAGAATATACATCTTTTTTTTTTTTTTGGGTAATAGTTAAGATGACCTTTATTAAGTATTAAACATATACATAGAGAGACATATGTGCCAACAATGTTGAGATAAAACTCTACGACATCGATCAACTTCATTTTGGTTTTGTTTTCCAAAAAGAATTATAGGTCAGAATCCCTTTCCTTTGTTTTCATTTTCATCTTCTTCATTTTTTGATATGCAATAGCAACTATTCAGACAATATTGGTTATTCAATAACTTACAATTTTTCTCACTAAGTCTGCTAGGCAGGTAAAATCATTTTTATTTTTAATTTAATTTAATTTTTTATTGTAAGGGTTAGTCAAGCACAAAACTATCGCGCATATATATATATATACATATATATATATATATATATATGGAAATGTGTGGTTATTATTACTAAATTGTTCCTAAACAAACAAACAGCTTAAATCTAGAATTAACCTTTTATATGCATATTGGATTCCATCTAAGTAATTAATATCCATGTTCCAAGGATCAAGATTCATAACCAAATTTGAAAGAGATCTTTTAACTGAATATTGATTTTAAAATACAATAAAACTAGAGAAAAGATTATTCTGTAGATGATGTGGTTAGGCCTATCCCCATTGGTGAATAAGCTTTCACATTAAAGACACCAAATTGTTTAGACGTTTGTTATTAAAAAATACTATTAGTTACTATTGTGATAGAATATCAATGAGATCTATATGTGAATAGACAATTTAATTAGCTATTTTTAATGACTTCACTTTCAAATATTTTTAGCATTGAAAAATGAAAAAATAAACAATTAAATACCAAATAAGATGCTATTCTACTTGTAATCATCATCATTACCAGTGCGACCAAATACTAATGTGATAATTATTAATTAATACTACTTCTTTCTTTTTATTTTTTATTATTGAAATTCTAATATAGATTAATAAATCATTTAAAGTTATCATAATAAATTGCCATGTTAGGACCAAATCTAAAAGTTATTTATAGGAATTCTATGATGGCTTCCAGTAGGGAAAATCTGCTCAGAAATCTTACAGAAAATTCAGCGGCATTTCCCTTGTAAATTGGATTTCTCAAATATTCTCTATCCAAAAAACTCACTTTAAAAATATACATTCGTCTTATTCCTTCCACCTTATTATAAGTTTCCACAAATTCACAAGATTTCGATAACAATAACATAGGGATATAGATACAAGAAATAACTTATAAACCGTAAATACTTTTATAGGTATTAGGGCCACTTTATGGAACCTACTACCTATATCCGAGATGGTCCCAACTCTTCTAAAGATTTTGCTCAGCACCGAGAATACATACTTTTATAACTCATGATCCCCCACACCTTCCACTTATTACAATTTTACCTTTCTATATCACTTTATAAATATATCAAACACATAAATGCAGATATAATAATAATAATAATAATAACAATACAACCTTGGTCCTAAATTCTAAATCATTCTATTTACCCCTTTAACATCTAGAGAATATACAAATAAAAATTGTATTGCTAATAATTGATTAATTATAAGACAACTTTTTATAGAATAAATTACATTTAAGAAAATGAAAATAATGGAACAATATTTTAATAACGATAACCCGATACCATCACTACTATTCAAAACCAATGTAAATACATATATATATATATATATATATATACACATACATTTTCTACATATTTATACTCAACCTCTCGAAGAATTTGAATAACATGTCTAAAAATGTAATATCCATCCGATGGCTAACACACATGTCCGAAGGCTAACATATCTGTCTGAAAGATATAATACCTATTCAAAGGCTAATGCACCTGATCGAAGGCTACATATCTGTCTGAAAGCTGCAATATTTTCCTGAAGGCTAATACACTTATCCTGAAGGCTACAAGACTTGTTCGAAGACTACAATACCTGTCTTAAAGGCTATAATACCTACCTAAAGGCTGCAATACCTGTCCGAAAACTAATACACCTGCTTGAAGACTATAATACATGTCCGAAGGCTGCAATACCTCCAAATCTTTTAAATCATCCATTCGGACAAATATGATAATTATGCAGTTTACAATAATAACAACAACAACAACAACAGCAACAACAACAATAATAACAATATTATTCATAATCATAGATAAGTAAAATAGAACTAAAACTAATAAATACATTACATAACTCACACATTCATAGTGGAAGTACACCTGATGTACCATGTAGTACGCTAGTGCATGGTCTCATGATATAAGTTGTTCATAAATATACTACTACCTATATGGCTAGGGATGGTTGCTTATAATGGTTGTCTAACCCACTTGTCTCGTAAGCAGCATAAATACGACACTAAGCTGTCCATGAGCCGAGTCAAATCATTACCCCAGTATGGTGTTATACATTATAGCATAACATAATATATATATATATATATATACACATACATCATAAAGATACCTGATGCACCATAGGATATACTAGAACTGCCAAATAATGCTTGGCATCCTAAACACCATTTGATATATGAGAAGGGGAGAAGAGAACCTACATGCAGTCCCATTAGCATTCTAATGGTGCCGGTGCTAAATAACCTATTGTCCTATGATCATGGGGGGTGGCCAATTTGCCAACTACCCTCACTCACCTTAAGGCCCATAGAAATGGCTAAACTTGCCATCTTTCGACCATGAAGACGTTGGTTAATGCTATAACTGCAATATAACTTCATACCCTCGCTCATCACAGTTTATAAAGGATGATTAAATATAACTTGCACTCTAGTCCATAGATATAACAGTACAAAATATCAGTGTTGTATGGTGCGTCTATAGACTAACTAATCATGTAGAAATATATAATTATGAAAACGTCAACTTCTCATAATTACATTTTAAAACATAGCTAAATGTTTTAAACAAAAAACAAACAAATAAATAAATATTTATGAAACCCATAACATAATTTTAGGGAAATATACTATGATAACATCCTTTTAATATTAAGTATTTTTACAACTTTTAATTCTCTTAGATCATCATAGATAAATAAATAAATAAATAATTAATTAATTAATTAAATACATTAATAATTAATAACAATTAGCCTTACGGAAATCTTATGCACGTATTTATTTATACTCACACATATAAATATATATATATATATATATATATATATATATATGAACATATTTTAATAACATATTCACTTTATCAGAGTTGAATTTATGATAACCCATTTCGTAAATAAAACCATAAATCGACTAATAAACTTATTATTTTTTTTTAAAAATCAACATAAGCAATTGAAACTCTTTTTGGAATTTTTATAAAATACTCAATTAACAATAATTTGTTAATTAACTTTGTTAAATCCAACTTTTAATAATAACTAAATACACACACATAAATCGACTAATAAACTTATATATATATATATACACATACACACATATTTAATTATACACACCCACAAAAACACACACACACACACACACACACACACACACATACACATATAGTGAATATAAGCAAATAAACTTACACATACACATACAGTGAACATAAGCAAATAAACTTACAAATCATAAATATAGGTATGCATACACATATACTAAACATAACCTGATATTCTATATATATATATATATGTGTATATTTATTACATTAGATCCAAAATGGATGATAAGCATTCTATAACATTCCTACTAAATAGTACATTTAAAACTCAGTCCACCAAGAACAAATAAATAATTAAATAAATAAAAGCATAAATAAATGGATAAATAAATAAATAAATGAAGAGAAATTTAGCTAAGTAAATAATAAACAATTAAATAGATGAAAAGTTAACCAAGTAAACAAATAAATAACTGAATAAATAAATAAAAAAATAAAATATTATTATTTCTTCTATTCTATTTATAACTTAAGATTGAGTCTTATTAAGCCAAGCACATATTTAGCAAATCCTATGCTAAAACTAGTTCATACTATCCAAGTACAATTATACAAAAACATTCTATGATCAGTCACAATTTATGAACCATTTTTATTAATTATATATATATATATATATATATATATATATGCATAGTCTTTTAACAAATGTATACATATATATATATATAGGAGAAACCCTCTCTCTCTCTCTCTCTATATATATATGTCAGGACCCGTCCAAAATTCCTCATCGTAACCCTAGACAAGCCCTGATCTCAGGGAAATACCACCGAACCTTCCAACGGAAAATCCGGCAACACCTCCCCTAACGGTAGGACTAACCAAAAATTTTCTGCACTGAAAACACACTTCTATAATCGTCCTCTTATTCCTCCCACATTACTACAATTTGATTTCACAAATTTACAGCACTCCAAATGAATAACAGTAACTCAGTGCATAATGAATACATAAATGTCCGATACAGTATACAGAGCATTATACAAATAAATGTGGAATTAATACAACGTCAGATAAAGAAGCAATACAAGATGGAGAGGAAAAAGGGAAGAAATGCTTCTTGGACTTTCGGCAATGAACTAAGATGTCGGGCTCGCCCCGGACGATCAACGTCTCCCAACGTGGAACTAGGGGAACGGAATTTAAAAATATGAGATGCTAATCATCTCAGTGAGTGACCCTATCTACTGTACAATTATAATACCACGATAACTAAGTAGATAAATAATAATTAATTGGAAATAATAATTTCTTTCAAAACCCTTACGATTCTCTCGGTTGGAAAAGTTTCCCTTTTAAAACCTTTTCACAAAACCCGTTATTCATATTCCCCGAAAACCAAGGAGTCAATTATTCAACTAAATATCAAATAAAATGTAATAATTCAAGCATTTAGAATTTATAATGAAATAAATCAATTTCTTGAAGAATTAAGTAAAGGGAAAAATTAAGTCAATTTAAAACCTCCATTGAAATAAACAATAAAACCAACATTAAATATGTTCTTAATTTGAATACAATTTCAAAGTAGTTATTTTTGAAATCCAAGTTCTGAAAATCACTTGATGCACCCACTATATACTAGTGGCGCCAACAGTACCCAGCGTCCCGAAGTACCGCCAGACAGAAGGTTATAGAGAGAAACCGGCATACGGTCGCGTGGCGTCCCACCGCGTCGCTGCAAACAGGTGTCCCGGCCATAGAGGGGTGGCCTACCCTCATCCGATGGCAAACATAGGACAACCCCATAAATCACCTGCGCGCTACTCACACCCACCTGCGCGCTAATCACATCCATGTGCGCACTAATCACATCCATATATACAGAACACCAGTACGTGTATGATGCATCTAAAAATCATAAATCAACACATCTCAAAATTTCAAATTTTCCATAAACATACCGGGTTTAGTCCATCAAATTAAACCCATAAATTTTCCACAATTCCTTTATAATCATCGTTATAAATTCATCGCATAAATACCATAATTTTCAAATCCACCAGCTCCCAATTCCACCAATTTAAATATTCAAATTTTCCAATGGCATAAATATTTCTGAAATATAATAAATTAAATCACATAATGTTGCATGGGCATAATTATTAAAATTGAAACCACCAACTTAAACAAATATTTTCCTTGAAATATTTAAAAATCAAATCATGCCCAAAAATAATATTAAAACCACAAGAATTTCATATATAATTGAATTCCACAATCCTCAATACCATAAATTAATTTCCACATTGCATAAATTTATATAATGCATATTTTCTTTAATAAAAATAAATCCACCAATAATTTCCACAATAAATCAATTAATATCAAAATCACAATACCTTTATATATCAAATTTCCATAAAATCCAAATTTTCATAATTTGTCAAAAATCAAAATATGATTTAATTTATTCAAATATGGGCATCAAAATTTCCACATATAAATCCACTAAATATTTGACACATAGAATATAAATTTCAAATATTCAATTCACACAAAATATTCACAAATTTAATTCCCAAAATTTATTTGAAGGTGGGTCACTCACCTGGAGCACGCAATTAACCTAAGATCCTCCATGGGATCAATTCCACGATGCACACGTGCTCCTAGAACAACAATTCACACACAGTCAAATAAAATAATATTTTATTTGGGTAAATAATACCCGGTATCCGAGGGTTAAACACAAACGTTAACCAAAATTGACGAGTAATATACCGAATCGAAGCTTGAGCGACGAGGATTACAAATCCGGTCTTACTTCCCGGAGATCGGACCGGTGGTGGCCGGAATCTCGCCGGAAAGCTTTCGGGATTCAACTCTTCGATCCTCTCAAACCGTCGCGAATTGGAGGAAAAGGAGCTCGGATTTGGATTCAGGGGGTCGGAATCAGTGGGGAGGGACCGACGGTGCAACTGGGTACTCGCCGGAACAGGATTTTCCGGCGAGCCGCAGCGGTCACAGGTAATCGTCGCCGCCGTCGGCGCGTCCGGTGGCCGATGGCTGAGATTTTTGGGGGTTTTGTAGATCGGGGGGAGAGGGTTCCAACGGGACCGGTGGTGAGGCAAACGGAGGCCGGATGGCGAAGAGATCTGGGTTTGAAGATTTTCCCTCGCCAAAAAATACTCCAATCCCGGCGCGTCGGAGGTCCGGTGGCCGTGAAATTTGATGGGTAGGCCGGAATTCCCACGGGTGAGAGACCGGTCAGGTGCGTGTGGCTTGGGGTGGCAGGAAACTGGCAAATCGGTGGTGGCCGGTGGTGGAGGGGAAAAATGGCCGTCGCCGGAAAACACTCCAATCCCGGCGCGTTACCGGCCGGTTGGCCTTGAGACTTGGGTGGCCGGTCGGAAATGGAGAGGCGCTCCTGCCTGGCCGGCACGTGTGGCCCTCTGGTGTCCGAACGGTGGCCAACCGGTGGTGGCCGGTTGTTTCTCTCTCTAGCTTTCTCTCATTCTCTCTCCTTCCTCCACCGTTTTGCCAAAATAAAAGCCACCGTGGGGTGACACTGTTCACCCACGTGGACCTCTTAGACGTCGACACGTGGTGTTTCACTGTTCACCAATTCAAAAATATTAAAATATTACGGTAGTCGGAAAACTTCACATGTTCATAACTTTTTAACCATATGTCCAATTTAAGCGTGCCGCTAGTTTATGAACTTGTATCCACGAGCACTCTACAACCATATAAAAGTCAAAGCAAAATTCTACAACCATAAAAAGTCAACTCCCAGCACCTTTTGGACAATTTGAATCTCGACTTATTTTGCTCATAACTTTCAAACCGCAGCTCCGTTTTCGACGTGCTACTAGTCTACGAACTCGTGCCAACGTGTACTTCGTAACGGTACCTCAGTCAACCTAGAATTCCATCCGAGTCAAAAAGTCAACTTTTGCCCTTTCGGTCAACGGGCAACGGTCAAAGTCAGCGGTCAACGGTCAGCCTTGGTCAAAGTTGAAAATTTTCCGTTGTACTTTGGGACGGGGTGTTACATATATATATATTTATATATAAATTCACGGATATATACATCTACACACATGCCCAAAAGTATACACATATATTCAACTATATGTTTACAACATACAGGTTTAATACCAAAAGCCATATTCACAAGTGAATTGCCAACCATCAATTCACAGTCAATTTCTAAAACCCACTTTTTAATGGTAACTAAGTTCGATAAAATCCCTCTCACCAGCCTCGCCAAGTCAACATACCACACGGCATGCCACATCTACACCTACTACCACATCACCAACCTTGCCATGTCATCCTCTTCTCAAACATTCAAAAAATTACTACCAAAGTCAGTACTACGGCCATACTGTACGCCACCCTTCAAGTTTTGCTAAGCATATTACAAAATAATTCAATCTTTATAACAATCAGGACTATAACACTAAAAAAAATTTTAAGATAAAAATTTGCACTCACTACATATTTACACACTCATGCATACACACATATACGCATAAACATGTATATATATATATACAATTTAACACAATTTTCACAATAAAAATAATATTTACTTAAAAATGGAAAAATCTCAAATACCTAACGAAAATTTACAAATCATATACTAAATAAAAGCTTGAGGGATGACGATTAAAGATATTTAGCTCAAACTTGCATATCTAGTAGCCAGTGGCTAGAAAATGGTCTGGAAGTTTTGATCAAACTTCAAATCATTGTATTACTTTAACCACTTGGAATTTGAAAAAATGAAAACCATATTCAAAATCAGGGGGTTGAAATTAAAGGTGAGGGACCAACCTTATTAGCAAATGACAAGCCAAGATCTATGCTGGCTCGTCTGCCGGCCAAATGGTTGAGCATTCGGCTACCGTTGTTGCCTTGCCATGGACTTCCATGCTGGTCGGTGTGTGTTGGTGCCCATTGGCCAGAGCACGACCAATTTAGTCAATCAAAGAGAGAGAGAGAGAGAGAAGAAAGAAGAAAGAAAAAGAAAAATAATTTTTTATTGTGACATGTGCTACCCGTCAATTGGTGATATGTGGCATCCATCAACTGGTGACACATGGCACCTACCAATTGGTGACACATGGCACCTACCAATTGGTGACACATGGCACTTGTTAGAAACTCCTCTAAATATTTCACTATCTGGTAAAATCAATCATAGGAAAATAAATATAACTTTATAGACCCGTAACTTTTCAACTATATGTCCAAATTAAGTATATGCTAGTCTACAAACTCATATCATTAAGCATTGTCACATGGCATATAATTCAAATTCAAAATCCATACAAATAAAAAGTCATCATCGTGCTTGCCAATTAGTCCTGGCCGCACTTTGTTATGATTATAAATTTCTAATCATAGCTTCGATTTTTGCATACTATTAGCCTATGAACTTGGGTTAATGAATAATTCGCCATGATACCTTAATCAAGGAGAAATTTCTCTTGCAGTAAAAAGTTAACCGTATAATCTACTTGGTCAAACCTAATCAAACTTAGTCAAAAGTTCAAATTTCAAGCGTTTTATCAGGTCAAAGTGTTACATGCCATGTGATATCTAAGTCTGAAGAGATTATAGATAGAATTAGCCTATCAAGTTAACTTGCCCAACTAATAATATTATGTTAAACAACCATTTTTATAATTTAATATGGTTAGAAGCATTTCCAATGAGAATATAAATTATGAAAATTAACATGCCACATAACTAATATAAACATTGTTTTAAAAAATTGCTTTCTGATGGTAATGTCTAGAATGAAAGTTAAATTGGTATAACATACATATTTACAATGTGAGAACATTTCCAATAACTCTATCTATTACTAGATTTTTTTTACCATATTAGAAAAATAGATAGCTACTCAAAAAAAGCTTCTCTAGTGGGTCTGTCTAAACACTTTATTAAAATAATGCAATAAAAAAAAATAGATACTATTAAGGTGACCCTCTATTTTTAGAAGGTCTGTCAGATATTATGAATTTTCTTTAAAAGCAAAATTTTTCTTAAAAAGTCAATTTTATCAGAAAAAAATAAATAAATAAAATATATGTAATTAATTAACAGCTATAAATAATATTCTTTAAATTACCATTACAAAACAATTTAAAAATTGATTGTATATTTATGCAAATTAAATTTAGACGGTATTAATATTTTTGACACATAAGCAACAATTTATATCATTGAAGATGCCTTGAATGTCTACTTCTGAAAACTCTATTAAATATTGTGAATTTTCCTTAAAAGCAAATTTTTCCTTAAAAATTTTCTTTTTCTAAAATGAAAAAAAAGTTGATAAAATATGTAATTAATTATTAATTATTAAAAGCTTTTTTGCACAATATGATTGGAGAACAATTTTTTGATTAATTGTACATGTTATGTCACTTAGACCATCCTTAACAGATTCTTTATTTGTACCATATTTTTTTATTTTAGAGTTAATTTTTTTAAAACAAAAGCTTTGATAGGCTTTTTATATTACCTTCTTAATATGAAGAATTACTTTCGCTTTCAAAATATAGAGAATCATATTTGCTCTTTATTTCAATATTATATTAGTTTAATTTAATGTAACACAAATTTTCATACCACCATATAATATTTGAAATATAATTTATATAAAAAAAGATAAATATAAGTAAAACAATAAATGTTTATAAAGAAAAGAAGAGTAAATAAAATGAACAAAGATTAGTGTTCTTGGAACACACTTTAAAATTTAACAATTTCTATTAATAATTCGTTATTACTAAAAAATATGCTCTTTATTTTAAAAGTTCCATGGGATACTTATTCTAATATCGACAGTGTAAATTTCTAAAAATAAAAAAAAGAAAAAAGAAAAAAGAAAACTGATATGTGTGGATAACTTTGAGCTTAATGTGTTGAATTGAGAGGAAAATATTTTTAAGCTTCTCTTAGTGATGTTATTTTTTATTAAAAAAGGAAAAATATTATATATATATATACATATGTGTACATGTATAAGAATTTTCCGATACTAAAATCAATATCATCTAAAGTGCTATTTACAATAATTTTTTAACTAAATCTTCGTCTAAAATCATATCCACATTTTAATAAAATATGGATGTCTACACAGAAAGCATACTGTATATATATATATATATGCAAATGCTTATACCAATATTTCAAACAAATATCATATAAAATGTTTTCTTTTTTTAAGTTTTGATATTTTTTGTATGTTAGCTTCAATGCAAATTAGTAAGAAATGATATTTGTATTTTTTTTATTTTTTAATATATAAAATAAATTACAAAACTCTTTAAAAGAAATAGATATATTAATAAATTCATGTAAAGGAACTGATTCGTTCACAAACAACTTACTAATTTAGAATTTAATTATATTGAATTTAAAGAATGACATAAATGGCATTTTTGTTTTTTGGAAGAAGAAGACAAAAATGATTTATTAATATGTTATATATATATTTGATGAATTAATATAATACTATTGGTTGGATGTATGGTTGATGTGATTGATGTGCCTGAGTTGATTGTTTAATTATACATAATTGGTACAAAAGCAAACATGTCTATAATATAATGAACTATGGTAACTAACAAAATAAAATAAAATAAATGTTCAATAAGAAAACCACAATACAAGAAAGCCTGGAAAGAATGCTAAGATTGAAGGTAGAAGCTTGAGGTTGCAATCTTCTTAGATATGTGCTCTCCTCATTTCCCCTCTTCTTTTTATGCCAATCCCTTGCTTCCTTTTCTCTTCTGGGTATACTCTCTAAAAAGTTTAGAGTCCTCCCAAAATAATGATCCTTTTCCTTTTTCTATGGTTCTCCTTTTAACATCTTGACAAAAATAACTCTCGTTACAAAAAATTGATGTAGCGCCATAGCTCTATCTGAAGAGAGCTGTGGCACTTTTACTTCAAAAAACCCTTTTACCCACGTTTGTGACCAATGCTGCGGCTCTGAAGGTTGAATGTTCCGATGCTCTGCTCTCTATAAAAATTGTCCTCCTTATTCTGACAAAGAGCTACGACTTTGAAGAGAGAGTGTTACGACACTCTATAGTTAAAGGGCATTGATAATTGAGTGCTGAGGCTCTTTACGAAAATTTAAATGATGACTTTTTCTAGCTACCAAACACAATCTAATTTACAAAACAACAAAACACACTTAAAAACTTGCAAATTACATAGCTTAGAAGGTAAGTTGATTTGATATAAAATTAACTGATTAAACTCCCCCAAACTTAGCATTTTGCTCATCCTCGAGTAAAACAAAACAACTAAAACAAAAACAAAAATCTAGACTAAGACAAGATAAATATTTTAGCTTGATTCTTATAATTTGCCTCGAAGACTACTCAATAAGGGAAATTTTGCAACCTCGTATTTCAAATACATATACGCAATTCAATTTCATTCCAAGCCCCTTGTATGTGTTGAATTTAACTCCTAACATTCAATCTTTTTTAACCCGAATTGATTTATACCATTAAATGCAATGGTGGATCTCTACATCCAAGCTGATGAACTTCGTAAACTCATTTTTCATGCCAATATCCACTAATGTAGGTTAATCACTTAATCAAAGATCAATAGTACTTTACTAAACTTGTAATGGAGGCTAGGTTAAAGGTAGGATTTTAAGACAAATGTGGCTTAAATTGCCTCTAAAGCAGATTACCCTATTAGAACCTTTCTAGATACTTTCTTTTTTCACAATTTCACCCCATTACTTGATTTCAACCCTTAACACCACATTTCTTTTTTAAATTAAAAAGACATAAATGGAAATTTTTTTTTTTTTTTTTGGGGAAGAAGAAAACATAAATAACATTTTAATATGTTATATATATATATATATATATATATTTGATATAATATTATTGGATGGATTTGTAATTGATGTGGATGGCTCATCCTACTTAATAGTTTCTCTTGTGGTGCTTCATCGCCATAGCGACAAATACCATTTTCATTGTTTGTTAAAAAAATTTAATTATCAACTAATATGACACAATTAATGTGACAATATTTGATTGATTTGTATTAGAAATTTACTTATCCATTTAAAGTTTAAATTATAATTTCTATTAATATTTTGATAAATGAATTTGGTATCAGTGGCACCACTAGGTTTTTTGTTTTTGTTTTTATTTTTATTATTAGTATTATTTTTTTTTTGGCTGCTCCACCACTGCTTAAAAATTGATGATATTTGTTAACTTATCTAAATTAAGAAAAAAGAAAAGAAAAAGAAAATCCTAAATTCACCTTGTGACCCATTACTTTGGTGACATTTGTTAACTTATCTAAATTACAAAATTAAAAAAATAAAAAAAAAATCCTAAATTCACCTCGTGACCCATTGCTTTGGTCAAGCTTTTTTCGATCTTTGTCTGTACAAGGCCAAAGGGAAGTCTCCAGCCCAGTCATGTTATTTTATATCCCTATTTATTTATTTATTTATTTATTTTTTTTGCTTGAAATGTTATTTTATATCCTATGTCCTAGTTATTCCAACACAACATTTTTGAGTCAATCAAGAGTGCTAATTCAAATTTCATAATTCCCACAAATCAAGATATTGTCAGCCATAATTGACAAGAATATTCTGAAGTCTATTAGTACAAGAGGGAAGGGTTAAGGATTTACCCGGTGTGATTCACCCGACGTGATTCGGTTCCTGAGGCCTTGTGGCACAACTTATCAATCTTAATTCAATTGTCCTTTGAAGCAAGAGTTGTCTTAGATTAATAAATGAGAACGAAGAGAGTGAATAGGGCATAGGAAATTTAGATGAACCAATAGCGGTTACATTGAAATTAAGCCGATAAAAAGGAACAAAGAAAATTTTATTTTGGAAAAAAAAAAATTGCAATAACTCAATATTCATTAGCAAATAAATATGATAATTTAAAATTGAGATCTTCATTAAGGATGTATGATGTTTTAAATTTAGGATCTCAAATATGAATTTAAAAAATAATATCAACTAAGTTAACCTCATTTTATTTCTCTTTTATTTTATTGAATTATGATTTTTGTTATTATATACATATATATATATCCACAGATGCAGCTTCTCTTGTTGATGCAAATCCAGTTGCTTCCTAAGTTAATAGGAGTGAGTTTTGCTAATGAGTTGGCATTTTGAATGGTGGTATAAACGGGGCTCTTTATTTGAAATATGATTTTCGTGAACCTAACAGGAGAAAAATCCACAAATTCCCGTGGACTTTGAAGTGGCAAGATTTTATCTGTTTAATTTTCTCCCTTCTTTTCATTCAAAAAAAATTTCTCCTTCCTTTTTTTTTTTTTTTTTTTCTCCTTGATGAATACTTTTCTCCTTTCTTCACAATAAAAATAATTAAAAAAAACAAAAATTATTCTTTCCTTCAGAACACGGGCTCTTACCATACCCAGGATGTAGAATTTTATGAGTTCTAATTTCATTTTAGATAACTCTTTTATACGAAGTCCATAATCCAAAATGACAATTCAATGGTTGTTATTTAACTTCTCTCTCTGGCCCTCTTTCGTTGTTGACCAAGTCATTAATCATTTCGAGCTCAAAATCAAGCCAACCTAACATTGTCAGTATAATTTCTTTCATTTTGTCAGTACATATTTCGTGTATGTTTGTCTTTATTTTCTTTTCCCCCAAACAGTATAATGTGCACGCGCGCACGCTCTGATGCTATGGTGTTCAGTGTTTTCGCAGTGGGACTTAGAAACAGCTTCTGTCCACGAATAGGTAGTTGACTGCATCTAAAATATGCATAAAAAGAAATTTCGATTGTGTGAACGGTCTTGATTTTTTCAAAGTACGAACAAATTTCGCAAAGTTTTCTTGTGTTGTTTTGTTTTGTTTAGTTATGTTTTGTTCTGTATTCACATTTATAATTTCCACACGTATTAGTTGTCGTGTAGTTTTTAGCTTACCCCTCTGACATGTAAACCCACTAATCCATGTACAATCCTATGTATAATATGCTAATTGTGGAAATGATGATTTGCCATCATAGTTTTTTACATCGAGTTTTGAACCCTTGAACCTAATCCAAAAAGTTCAACCATTCGATATTATGTAAATTTCACGGCCATTGACCCAGCTGTGTTATGGCAGGGGGGCCCAAGCCAATTCAGGCGAAATTAAATAATTAATTAATTAGTATTAATATACTACAACAAAATTGTTGAGCAAAAACAAATGTTATAAAACAATTTTAAACAAGAATGTACAGCAACAACAGAAAAGATAGGAGGGTGGATATTTAAAATTATGCATCATAACTTTTGACTCTTGGTAACTTTTTCTTTTTCCAGTTTCTGTGAGGAAAAAAAGTTTGATTTGGCCTTTTTTATTTTTATTTTTCAAAGACGGCCAAAAACTTTAATCTACTGTTTTGATTGGTGACATTGAAAAGGGATGATTTGAATGGCAGTATTGGTTAATTTGGATCATAATTAGTTAAATATAAGACTCAGAGCCCCAAAAAAAAAAAATTAGTTAAATATAAGACAGCAAAAAAGAAAACGTTTACAAAACTCAAATGCATAAATCACTTTATTTATTTAAAAAATGCAAAAAAGGGGGCCAAATAAATATGGGAATAAAAAGTTCATAAATTTGGTAGGTACGTCTACAATAGCTTGTAAATTAAAAATGCAGGGATCAAGAATACACTTATCAAATATATAGTAAAATAAGTTATTTTAATATACGTAATAATAAAAATATTGATTAAATTTCAATTAAATCCTTTCTCTTCTATTATAATTACAGTTTTGATTTTTAATTGTATAAATAAACTTAAAAATAACTTTATAGATAAATCTTTAAGTATGATTTTTTTAAAAAGTTTAGGATTAACTATAACTAGAACAAAATTAAAATGGTTTAAATGAAATTTTCTTTTAAAAAATAATTATTAATATCATAATAAAAAATTGATATGTTAAAACATCATAAATAATAAAATTAAACAAGTAAAACAAAAAATTTATGACGATGCATGGTTTCCTCGTTCTGGTGCACGCCATTACTTGTCTTTTCGTGTAAATGATAACGCCTTTAACAGTTTAAGCAGTTCTCAAAATCATTTTGTAATAAAATTGAAATTTGGTTTTGGACTATTGATGCCTTCCAAACATGTTAGCACCTTCTTTTAATAGTTTTGATTTGATCTAGAACGCATTAAATAAATAAAAAATAATAGAAATTATGCAATCTTTTTTGGTGTAATGCAATTTCTGTTTAGTGACCCGTGTAAAAATTTTGAAATTTTTTATGATGAAGTTATAGTCAAAGTTTAAAATATTCTAAATTTTTTAAAATTTTCATTTTTCTAAGAAGTTTAAATAAAATTTAGATTTCAAATGAAAATAGGTAGAATTTCTATAATATCTATCGAAATTTAAAAATTTTGCCAAAATTTCTGTGAAAATTTTTATTCAAATATCTATATTAAATTCTTAACAATTTGGTTAAAAAATCTACAATATCCGACGAAATTTCAAAAATTTCTATGGAATTTTTGAAAATATTTATGAAATTTTTTTAATTTTTTATAAAAATTTAAAAATATTATTAATGTTTAGTAAATTATTTTATCAAATGAACTTTAGTGATATTTTTTTAATATTTTAATTTTTTAAAAATATTTAATGATATAAATAAAACGAAGTGAATTGAATTTAATAACTTCAATAAGTTCTATTCATTAATAAAAAATATATATACTTGCTATACATTTTGTATAAGATAAATTCATTAGAATTCTATAATTACGAGTTAATAATTAATTATATAAGAATGAAAAATAATAACATAAAATAATAACATGGAAATAAAATATTATGTAGAATTGATATTGATAGCATTCAAATTAATAACGTTAAGTAAATAAAAATAAAAAACTGATAGAATATATTATACTAAACATTAAAGACAACTATATTTAATACAAAATCTTTATAGTTGACAGAATACATTATACTAAATATTAAAGACAACTATATTTAATACAAGATTTTTATAGTTGATATATTAATAGTTACATTAAAAATTAAAAAGATATATTTTTTAATAATTACTTTTTACATTTTACATATCAAAATGAGAACGAGAAAAATACTAATAATTTTCAATTATCGAAGAGTTATATGAATATTGAGATGATATTGATGAACTATCATGTAATTGTAATGATTATTTTATTTTCACTAATAAACAATTTATCAAATATATATATATATATATATATTTCATAATTTTATCAATACTAGTTTATTTATGATCGGCTTACTATAAATTAAATTGATTAAGAAAAATATAATATCTATTCAATATTTTTGTAATTTTTATAATCAATTTGATAATTAATTGTTTAAATAAGTTAATACTAAAGTTTCAACAAAATTTTTCATTTTCCAAAATATATTTCCATCATTTTTTATGAACTTTTATCGATATTCGATACTTTCTGATATTTCCATAGAAATGTTCAAATTTTGAATTTTCGATATTTCCACCGATATCGAAATTTTGAACCTTGGTTTTGATTAATCAAATGTTTAGGATATGGTGTATGCTAAATTTCGAATGGTTTTGAATGGTTTTAATTGCCTTATTTTGAAGTGGTATATGTGAAATCAATTTTTTTTGCAAAATATCTGGGAATTGGGTTCTTACAGATTGTTTTTTTTATTATTATTTTTTTACTTCTTGTTAATATGTTGTCTTGATTGAAACTAACCATTGGGTGAGAAATTGAACGTTTTTCCCATAAGTTTGGGTTGATTACTCTATATCGTGATCATTTTCGGCAAAATTGAACTTCAGGTGTGCCAAAAATTCAAAGAGGATCAAAACCCATCAACTGCAATATGAAACGGAGGTCGAATAAGAGAGATTGAGTTAGGTCGTAATTTAGGTCCATGACCTGTGGATCCTGCATGTGGGTTGACTTGCAAACCCCACTTGGAGGTAGGGAGTGAGATACATGATGCATCGTTTGGCTTTGTGTTGGGTAAACTTGCAAAGCTCGCCTGAAGTTAAGGGATGAGATGCATGATGCAACTTTTGACTCTTTGTTGGGTAAATGACTTGCTATTTGCCATTGTCAGCATTTGATTTTTTAAAAAAATATATATATATACATAGTCATATGCTTTTAAAAGTTTTATACTAAATTTTTGACATTATAATGAGTAATGACCAATATCTTACCTCTCAATAGTCTAGTTGGCATGTTGGTGTGGAGTTTTAGATACTTCCCTTTAGTGAGATCTAATTTTTTCACATCATGAAATTGTTAATATAATTTTGTTATTGTCTAAATGTTTGCCTTTCATGAGTCTTAGCTTTCTTATACCATGAATTTGTCAATTTAGCAATGTATAAATAAAATCAACATAGTGGTTGAGAATGTTTAAGTGCTTGTCTCTCAAGAGACTTATCTTGTCTAAATAATGAAATTGTCAACATGACTTTCTTCCAAATTTTTGATACCAAGGTTCATGCGAGTAGTTAAGTCATCCTTTCAGTGGTTTTTATTGTTTGGTAGGATTCTTAGATTGATGAAAGAAGTTGATTGAATGCTATGAACTGCAAATTCTTGTTTACCCTCTTAGTAACTGGTTCAATACATTTAGTTGTGGTGTTTAAGTAATTGTCCTTACATGTGCATGAGTTTTCTTTTATGCTTAGAGAGCTGGAGCAATTTATTCGCTTGTCTGTTAAAAGTTATGGAAGCTAAGAAATGTGCTAATGCATGATTCTATTGAGATGTGCATGTTGTTAGTGTTTGTTATTTTCACAGTTGTGAGCATTCCAAAATTTTTTGCTTGTAATTGCCATGGTTAGAATGAGACCTGTTGTTATAAATGGATGAAGAATCTCATGTTAAATTTGATCTTAATGAAGCTGGATTTAGTTTTGTAGATAATTCCACCAAAAAAGCCTATTTATGTGACCAACATTTTACCGCACTTTATAAATATACCAGTGCATAAATGTAACTAAAAAGATAATAATAATAATAATATAGATTATCCCAGGTTGATAACATATATAGCAATAAAGGTTACAATATATAAATAAAAAGATAATAATAATATAGATTATCCCAGGTTTATAACATATATAGCAATAAGGGTTACAACCATAACAATATTTGCAATAATAATGACAATAAATATGGGGTTTATAAATTATATAGCAATAAGGGTTATAACAAGAACAATATTTGCAATAATAATGGCAATAAATATGGACAATATAGCTCCTAGACCTTAAATCATACAACTCACATTTCAACATCTAGGAAATATACAAACGCGAGTTTACGTTGTTAAGAAACAACAAATTGTAAGATATCCTTAAATAAAGTAAATTATATTAAAATACACATATAGAAGTAATATTTTAAGTTGCATAGCCAAAGCCATAATAATAATTCTAATAAATATGACTATGTATACAATTTCTTGAAAGATTTAAGTAATATGTCCATAGGCTATTATATCTATTCGAATGCTAATACACCTACTCCGAAAGCTAAAATACCTGCTTAAAGGCTAACTTGGATTTTTGTTATCAGTACTGTACGAACTTTTCCACTACGTTATAATGTTATACACATACTTCAAAATCTATAAAATTATCAGTTTAGACGAATACAATAATCATGCAATTGATAATAATAATAGTAATAATAATATAAAAATAGAATTTAAAATAATAAATAAATTGCTTAAATCACACATTCATAGAGAAAATACATCCAATGTACCATATAATATACCAATACATGGTCCTATGATATTAGATATCCTTATGTATACTACTACCAAGACTCCCAAGGTAGTTATCCATAATGGCCATCCAACCTATTGATTTATAGATAATAAAAATATAATACCAAACCGTTTATAAGCCTAATCGGGTTGTTGCCTTGATAAGATATAGTACACTTAATGCATAATATACATATCGAAAGGAAACTTGATGCACCATACGATATACTAGTATTGTTAACAGGTATTTGGCATCTCAATACCACTTAATAGATGGGGGATGAGAGGGGGAAACCTGTACGTGGCCCCTCAAGCATTCTAAAATTGCCGGTGCTATGTAACATGCCATTCACGACTAAAGGGAGCTTGGCTAATGTTGTTATTGCAAAAATAACTGTCGATCCTCGCTCATCTTAATGCCTATAAGATGGTTAAATATAACCTGTTATCTTCTAATTATAGGAAAGGTGGCTAGGTGGCTAATGCTATCGTTACAAAATACTTGTCTACCCTCACTAACCACAACGCACAAAGGATGATTACATATAACCTACATGTTGATATCGATTACATGTATATTGAGAACATGGGTGTTATATATGCATCTATAAACCATTGGTCATGTACAAGCATACAAATACGACAACGTCAATTTTTCATAATTACATTTTAAAACCATCAATAAATATTTTAAATAAATAAATAGATGAATAAATAAACAAATAATAATAAGAATAATAATAACAAGATTTAAACATAACAAATAATCTTACAAATTCCATAAATCAATTTAACTTTAACAATTTAAGTATTACCCAAGAATCAATAATAAAAAATAAAAGTCTTTTTGAAACCGAAAATATAATTTTAAGAAAATATACTAATACCATTTTAATGTTAAATATTTTTATAACTCATTTCTTTTAAATCAACATAAATCGATAATTAAATAAATAGTAACAAATAGCCTTGCAAAATCATATACACGTATTTATTCATATACAATAATATATATATATATATATATATATATATATATATATATATATATATATATATATATATGTATACACATGTATAAACATATTTTAATAATATATTTACTTTACCAAAACTAAAATTAACGGTAACTGTTTTTCCATCTTAAACATAATTTAGAAAATAGTATACCACTCATATTTATATGCCTTACACATATATGCACATACACATCTTTATAATTAAGATTTAGGTGCTGGAGCATTTAAAAATAAACCATATTAATAATACTCCTTGTAATTCTAAAACCAGCCCATATAGGTAACTTAATGTTCAGATATATCCAAATCCCTTTTGGAAGAAAAGAAAATCTCATATAGTAATCACTGTTACACATAATAAATATGTTTATAAGAATACATTAAATCATTTTAATTAAACATTGCCTCTAAACTTTTTAGAAATTTATAAAATACCCAATTAATACTACTTTTGTAAATAACACATTAAATCCAAATTTAATAATATCTATTGTGTCCCAAAACATAATTTAGAAAGATAAATATATCATTCACAATACTGATGCTTGCTCATCCTTACTCTGCTGTAGAGTCAGCCGAAAGTTCCATCCTGGTGCATAACATATACAATGACTATTATTTAGATATCAAATACGTTATCCAATGGTATTAGAATGCGTTAAATATTTTAAAATTTACTTTTACTACTTTAGGTTCCAAAAGTTGGACTCCAAAAAAACCAGGCTATAAAATAACCACGAATGATCTATTGCCCAAAAATTTAAGGTTTTCCTATTTATGCACAATTTTATAAAATTGAAATATTTCATTAATCTCTATTAATCACTGAGAACCTGTATGTAATAAAAATTCTTATGAATAATTTCCAACACAAATTAACTTTTACAATAATTTCTAAAATTAGCTTAAAAATGGTAAAATTTTAAATACTCAATCATAATTGGCAAACTATATACCAAATGAAAGTTTGTAAGTCAAAGATTAAGGATACCTAGCTCAAACTAGCTTAACTCATTGACAATGGCCGCAAAATGAATGGAAAAATTTGATTAAACTTCAATTTAATATAACTCTTAAACGACATGGAATCAGGAAGGATGGAGGCCATATTTGGACTCAGAAGGTTGAAATTAGGGGGAGAGACCAATTTTATGGCCGGAGACTACCAAAAATCCAGCAAACAAGACAACACAGGTCGTCAATGGCTAGAAATTTTATGGTCGAAGTCTCCTTAAGGTGAGCCTCCACGGTGGCCAGTGTGTATCAGCATTAAGTGGCCAAAAACATGGCCAATTTCAGGCCAACAGGGGGGGGGGGGGGGGGGGGTAGAGAGAGAGCCTTTGCGGGAAAGGAGACAGAAAAAGAAAGACAAAAGAAAAAGAAGTATGCCATATGGCACTTGTAGACTCGTGACATACGACACACATCAGGGATATTTTCAAACATCCTTTTATACAATTTTTGAAAAAAAACTACTCGATAAGGTCAATTCTAAAAAATAAGCACAACTTTACAGATTCATAAATTTTCAATTGTAGGTCCAATTTAAGTATGCCGCTAGTTTACGGACTCTTATCAACGACTACCTTAGAATAATATAGAATTAAAGGCCATAATTTCTATACATAAAAAGTCAACATTGGCCTCGCTCAATCAATTTAGATCATATCTTATTATGATCATAACTTTCTAATCTCAGCTTCAATTTTGGCATGCTATTAGTCTATGAACTCGAGCTGATACATACTTTGCAATGGTGCCTTAGTCAAAGCAAAATTTCTCTCATGGCATAAGGTCAACTATGGAACCCACTTGGTCAATACTAATCAACTCCAATCAAACTTGGTCAAAGCACGAAAGTTCTAGTACACTTTAGTATGGGGTGTTACATTTATATGAGATCTATAATTCTTATAGCAAGATGTTCGATCTTGAGACCATTAGTAGTCATTTTATTAGTTATTATGAGATCTAAGGATCCTTATTTTACTTTTTATTTTATACCACTCGTATTGTTCAATCAGAACAAAGTTGTATATATCTTAAGGATGATGGTGGCACTGGTTTTGGTAAAGGATTAATAAAGCCTCAGTTTTAGAAATAAAAGTATGTTCATTCATATTATAATTGATCATGTTCAGGATGTTGATAATTAGATTGTTCAAGAGCCAATAGTCATGATAAACACATTGAGAAGGACATAATGTCCAATATATGCATTGTTGATGATGTTGTGCTTTTAAGAAAGTCACAAAACATTCATAAACTTATTATATATATGATGACTATGTGGTTTATTTGTAGGAATATGAATTTATATAAGTGATGAATTGGATGTAATCACTTATTGGCAAGCCATCAATAGTTTGCAATCTAACTTTTGGTTTGATGTAATGAAAGAAAAGGTGACATCAATATGCAAGGTAATGTTTAGTATGTGGTCGAGTTAACACATGGATGCAAAATTATTGGTTCTAGAAGGATATTTGGATCAAGTATGATTGCAATGATTAAATGGAAAGGTATAAGAATAGACTTATGGCTAAGGGGTTTAGCCAAGAAAAGAAGATTGATCATATAGACCTTTCTTCAGTTTTTGCAGAGGATTATTTTAGAATCATTATGATAATTGTGGATTTCTTTATTTTGAATGACCCATTTGGTGCGCCATATTTCATTGTATAAAAGCGTTGTATTGTAATAGCTAATCCCAATCACATGTTCGATAAGAAAAAAGGGTTTGGATAATTTAATACGTGGGACCCAATTGAATACAAGAGGATCTGGATAACTTATACAAAGGAAATAGTTGGTATTAGCTACTACAAAACACAGATGCGAGTTTAATCCAAAAAATAAGAAAACAAAACGACTTCCACCTTGTCCAAGCAAATCGTACCATATCAGATAGAGGCTGATCGGTGTACATGATCAAGTGCTGATAATTCGATAATTTTTGAATTCCGATGAAATATTGTATATACATACAGAAAAAGATTTTTGAACTGGTGAAGATTGATGTTTTTGGAGTTTCATGAACTTTTGGGTGTTTTTTTTTTTTTTGGATGAATTTCTAGTGTGACATTGCTGGTGGGTGGGAAACCAACGAGAGAAAAACGAATAGTGAGAGAGAGAAAATCCAAAGAGAAAAACTTAAACTTGGGACTAACAACCAAATTACCTAGATGGGTATGAGGTTATTTAGGATCTGGATGAACACAAAAACAATAGTTTTTTTTTTTTTTTTTTTTTTTAAAGATCTGGTGGTTCTTTCATATATGGAGAGCTGGATTGGTGATGTTAATGGAGATCTGCAGCAGTTTTTTTCTTTTAACTGGATAAATATTTTTAATTAAGCTACTTGAATAAAATAATTATGATTAAAAAATATTAATACTGATAAAATATATAAATTTGGATATTTTATTTTTAATTAATAAAAAAATAATATAATACATTGTAATACAAAACACATTATAGTATAATAGTATACAGTTCATTCCAATCTATTCGAATATAATATATTACAATACAATACTGTATACCAAACAAGCCCGAAGTTACATCATATGGATGTCAAATTTTCTTTTTTTTTTTAAATGGATATTTATATGAAGATATTGTTATGGTCCAACTGGTTGGTTTCCATGAGGTAACAATGAACACTTGCTTTGTATACTCAATAGGTTAATTTTTTGTATTAAGCAAGCCTTAAGCTAGTGGTATATCTCATATTTGATATTATCATTAAATTTGTTTTTGGTGAATATTATAAATTTGTGTCAAGACCATCCAAAATTTTTTACCAAAATCCTAGACAAGCTCTGACTGGGGAAACCCTACAGGACCTCCTACAGAAACTTTGATAGTGTCTCCCTTAAAAGTTGTTATACCTCAAAATTCTCTACACAAAAACACACTCGAAAAAAGGCACCACCTTATACCTCCACCTTACTACAAAAATTTCCACAAAGGCAACACTTCAAAATAGGAACATGCACAATATTAAATAAATAATAATCATTCAACATGGTATACATAGCATACTAAGGTTTATAACAAGTAAATAATTTAATACAACACTGAGAGATAAGAAAAAAATATTACAATAATAGAAAGGAAAGGGAAAGAGTCTTCTTAGGACTCAGCAGTGGAAACAAAACATTGGACTCGCTTCTGAACAGTCAACACCTACTATACCTAGGCGAGGGGAACAGATTTAAAAATAATAATAATAATAATAAAACGCTCATCATCGTAGTGAGTGACCCAACTACTACATAAAATATAATAATATAAAGTAAAGACGATTAATAATAAATAAATAAGTAATTAAAAATAAAAAAATTTCTTTCAAAACCCTTACAATTTCACTAAATTGGAAAAATTCACTTTTTTAAAACTATTTTTACAAAACACATTATTTTTATATCCCCAAAAATCGAGGAAATAATTAAATAAATAAAATACAAATAATCTAAAATTAAAATTAACATTGAAAATAATTTGACATCAAAGTATTAAATTTGGAATAAAATATCATAAGGTAAAACAAAATAATAAATAAAATTTGTATTAGAAAAATTCCGTATAAAAATAAAATTAACATGATATATAAAATTTTGATTAAATTAATTAATTAAATAATAAAAGTAATATTTTAATTAATTTAAACCATCATTTTAAAATAAATAATAAAAATATAATCAAATATATTTTAAAACGTTTTGTTTTGCAAAACATATTAAGAAAACATCCTGATGCACCATACTATATACTAGTAATGTTAGACAGTGCTCGGCATCCCAAGACGCTGATGCTAATTACCAATTATCTTGAACATGGGGGTCGCTGATGTTCATTGTACAAAATATTTACCAACCTTTAGGTGCATAGCTCCTATAGGATGGTCTTACATACATGCACACTAATAAATAAATACAGTATAGAATACCAATACTATATGGTGTATTTAAAAATTATAAAAATTTACAATATCATAAATCTCAAAATTTACTAAAATATCACCGGGTCTAGCACATTTTTCTAAAACCATAAAATTCTATATTTTCTTTTAAACCATTATCATAAATCCAAAAATTTTAAATGATTAAATTTTTACGATAATAAATCCAAATTCATAAATATTTAAATACACAAATATTTTTATGCACAATAAATTAATACAATTATTTTTCTTAAAACTTGAAAAATTAATTTATGCCAAAATCATATTAAATCACAAATTAATTTTACATAAACATATTTTAATTTGCATAATAAATTTAACAATAAAATATAACAATAAATTTAACAATAATTTCTTTAAAACCATACATATAAATTTTATGCAACAAGTATAAGATCTAACAATAAAATTGAATAACAATTGTTCTCAAATTTTAAACACATATAATATTTTTTAGAAATTTAAATAACACAATATATATATATATATATATATTTTAACGTCCCAAAAATAAATTTTGGAAAAGGACCACTCACCTTAAACGTGTGGATCACTTGAGATCCTCCACAATGTAAGTCACATAGTTCACAAGGGTGCTTAAAATATCAACAACACACAAGATCGATTTAAAAAATATTTTAATCGCGTATAATATATGCGGCTTACCCAATATAATAACACAAACATTGTCCAAAATACACAAATTATGTACCAAAATTAAGCTTATAATACGAGGATCACAGATTGGCTTTTACATCTTGGAGATCAAACCGACAATGATCGGGATCTAATAAGGAGGCTCAGGAATTAATTCTGCCTGGATCTTCCAATCTATCAAGATTTAGATGAAATAGACCTCAGATTTAGATTTAGGGAGGTCAAAATAGAGGAAAAAGATTGGTGGACATGACAGAAACTAATCGGAACTAAGGATTCCAGCAAGTCACTGTTGTTGCTGACATCAGTGCATCTTGCTGCCAGTGGCCATGAAAATTGACTTGGAGGTAGGCTAGAGGGTGGGTAAGATGATGGTAAGGGTGGTGTAACAAAAAGTTGGCCAGATTGAGAGAAATCAACCAATGAAGAGGGTGGTGCCGCCGTCGAAAATCGCTTTGATTCTGGCTTGTCGATCGCTTGTTGGCCATGACACTTGGCTGGCCGACTAGTCTCGAGATGGCCGACCTAGTGATCCAGCATGTGCATGTCGACGATGGCCAGAGCATGGGTAATGGCACCAAGCCGATTTCTCTCTCTTTTCTCCTCTTTCTCTGTCCTCTCTCACTTTCTCTGTCCTCCTCCTCACTCCCTTCACACACCCAAACAGCCAATGAAAACCACCCGTGGATGTCATTGTATACTCACGGGATTGACACATGGCACAGTATTGGTGGGCACTGTGCCCATGTTTTTGACACACATATATTGGTACATAATAAATGCAGTTTCGAAAAAATTTTGCAGGTCCATAACTTTTTCACCAAATGCCTAAATTAAGCATGCTACTAGTTTATAAACTCGTATCAATGATAACTTTATAACTATGTACAAGTAAAAACCAAATTTTACAAGAATAAAAATTTGCACAAGGGACCATTCGGACAATTCGGACTGCGAATTCTTTCGCTTATAACTTTTTAACTATAGCTCTATTTTTGGCATGCCACTACTCCACAAACTTGGGTCGATGCGTACTTTGCAATAGTCTTGGTAAACAAAAAAATCCATCCACAACAAAAAGCTAAAATGGATCCCACTCGGTCAAACCTAATCAAGTCAATCATCGTGCAAAAATTCCAATGTACTTTAGGATAAGATGTAAAATCTTCCCCCTTTATAAAAATTTTGTCCATGAAATTTTGCTCATCATTGAAACAAGGGTATTGTTCGCACATCTGCACCTCGGGCTCCCATGTCGCCTCTTCACTAAGTGATTTTACCATAAAACTTTGACTAGAGGGATGGTTTTGTTGCGCAATACTCACTCCTCAAAATCAAGGATTTGTACTAGTTGCTCCACATATGATAAGTCTTCTCTCAACTAGACACTGGGAGTCTTGAGCATGTCCGATGGGTTTGCAATGTACTTCCGTAGCATTGAAACATTAAACACGTTGTGCACTCGTACAAACTCCTTTGGTAGTGCCAACCTGTATGCCATTGGGCCAATTCTTTGTGTTATCTCGTAGGGACCCATGTAATGAGGACTTAGCTTCCCTCATCGACCAAAGTGCACAACTCTCTTCCATGGGGACAACTTCAAGAAAACCCAATCATCGACTTCAAACTCAGGATCTTCATTTGTGATGATTATTCCATATTATGTTTATTAAAATCTATCATTTAAAACCTAAAAATTCAAAAATAGGTTACTATAGTAGTATCATTTACTCTAATAAAATATAAGAAGTAGAGTTTTGTTGACACAAAAACAAAGATATAAGAACAATGCCTATAATTTTAATTCACAAAAAAAGTTAGATTTCAAACTTTGCTTTGGAAGCATCATTCAAGTTTCAAGTTTAAATCAACATTTCCCATTTTATTATTTTCATTGCTTCTCATCATTTATATCTATTGTAAATATGTTGTAATATCATTTAAAAACATTAGCAAATTTTTTTAAAAAATAACTAAATATCAAGTATACTTATAAAATTGAGATTGAGTTCTATCGTTAGCTAGATAGGAATGAAGACAAGGTAAAAGAAGATAGAAAATCCTCATCATAAATTAGTATGTGATTTCAAAGACTATCCAATAACAAAACCACTACTTCTTATAATAAAAGGTCTGAGTTAGAATACTCTTAAATCCCAAAAAACAATTTAAGAAAAAGCAAAAGGTAAAAATCAGTCTGACAAATTCTAGAGAATTCTAGAGTTTTCAATATATATGCGAAGTGTATGATCATATTAATTGTAAGATGTATGTATATATATATATATATATATATATATATGTGTGTGTGTGTATATATATAGTTCTGATCCAATTAGTATATCCTGATTTTATAAAGTCAGGATACAGTGAAAAAAGTTAGGTTAAAGTGAAAATAACCAATTTATCTTGATTTTATAAAAAAAGTTAGGTTGATTTTATAAATCGTTTATTTTCACTTCAACCTAACTTTTTTTATAAAATCAAGATAAATCGGTTATTTTCACTTCAACCTAACATTTTCCACTGCATCCTAATTTTATAAAATTAGGATATCCTGACTAGATAATTAATATATATATATATATATATATATATTGTCAAGTTAATGTTATAATAGAAAATGTGAATATGCATACATTTGAATTGCATTAAAAAAATAAGAATATTAATTCTTTAAAATACTTAACTTAAAATGCCAGAAAAACAAAAAGAAAGTTTCTTCCTTGTTTCTATTCTTTTTTGGCTTTAGCATGTCATGATTTGGTTTCATATTGATTTTTTCATTTTTTTATTTTATCAAGTGACTATATGCTTCTTAGCTCATCAACTTGCAGTATTATGTACAAATATTCACCCAAAAAAAAAAAAAAACTCGCTAATCAATAAATTTCACATAATAAATATGCACATAACTTAACAATTTCATATATTATATATTTAATATATATTATTATACAATTTTAATTTTTTTTGCCTTAATCCATTATATATAATTTTTTGACATATTTTTGGATAACTCTTAATTTTTTTTTAATCAAATCGCTAACACAATACATGATATGAGCAATAAATATATATGTATATATATATTCTACTACAGTAGATCAATTTTACACCATAAAAAGCATATCACCAATTTATTATTGATAATAGACTAGTAACAAGTTTTATAGTGCGGGACTGATGTGATTTTAACAAAATTACATAAATATATATATATATATATAGAGAGAGAGAGAGAGTCCGTCTATGGTGCGGATTATCCACATGCGGACCACAAGTATTGATGATGATTTTTGAAAAAATCATCATCAATATTATCACGCATATAGAAAGTATTAATGATGAGATTTTTAAAATCGTCATCAATACTCATAGTTCATATATGAACCATTTGCATCATAAAATTTCCTATATATATATATATCAAAGTATTTTTGTTAATTACCATATATATAGAAGCGATTTTGGTATAACAATCAATATTATGAGGACTTATAAGGTTATTTTATATAGCAAGCAATATAATCAATGTTGATAAAAAAATATATCAATTAAATTTTAAAATATCAAATTGGACCTTCATAACTAGTGGCTGGAATTATATCTATGCCCAAAAAAATTAAAAAAAAAATAAAACTATTTATTATGAAAAAAGCTATGTTGTAACCTCCCAAAAGTAAAACTACACAGAAATAAAAGAATATATTGTAGGAATTTGTGAATAGAAATTATAAATCTTATTTATTTATTTGGTTGCCATAATACTTAAAATACTAGAGTTTTATTTTAAAATAAATAAATAATAAATAAAATAATAAGAAACAGTATTCTAGTGAAAGAACACGTCTTCAGAGTGAAAAGGTATCTGGTATTGGAAACAAAACAACTTTAACACTTCGTATAGATGCTATCTTTCCTATAATATTTATTATCTTTCTAGGATTAAAACATTAGAACAAAAAAGAAAAGAAAGAAATATTCGTTAATTTTGTTTTTGCATCATTCATTCATAAAACAGAGAGAGAGTGACACATAAGGTTGTTTGTTGTTTCTGGGAATTTGAAGTACTACTATTCTCAGTAAGTAGTCGTTGTATCCTGGGAGACATTCACCATCTATTAATCCATTGGGCACCAGTGCGAGGTGAAAATTGTCTTAAGATTAACCTAGATATGGGTTTCTACTGCAAAATACATAAATATCAAATACACATACACAAGAACAAGATGATAGAAAAACCTATTAGTCGAGGCAATAATTTGATTTATATAAATATATTAATATTATTTGGTAACATTTAGTGCAGACAATTTGGCCGAGTTGTCAATTCTTGTGTTTATATATATATATATATATACATTGATTTGGTCTTTGTTCGGTGCTTATATATATATATACACAATTATAGTTTCTAGTTACTTGATCCAAATTGCTTTCAGTTAAATCGATTATATACTTGGACCGGGCTTTCATATTATCAATGTGAAGATATATATTTAAATTATTAGAATAATTTGTTTACTTACTCTGGTTTTAATATTTTTATACATGTGTATGCTATTTATGCGATATTATATATATATATTTATATATATATGTATCTATTTATGCAATGACCAATATTAGTTTATATATATATAAAGTTGTGTAGTTTGTTTTATATATATAAATTTTGATTATTGAATCTTACTTTCACTTTAATATATTTTGGGTACTTTATTTTGTGCAAAATTTTGAAGTATACTTTTTAAAGTAACTTGGTTTGTAACTTTTGTTAACACACAAATGGCAAATACAAGCCAAAATTCTATTCCTGCTCATGTGAATCATGGAAAAAAGCCTGAAAAGTTCAATGGTGCAAATTTTAAAAGATGGCAACAAAAAATGCTCTTTTATCTCACTACTCTGAATTTGGCAAAGTTTTTGAATGAGAAAGCTCCTATCCTTAATGAGAATGAAACCGATAGGGAAACTATAACAGCTGTGGATGCATGGAAACATGGAGATTTTCTATGCAAGAACTACATCCTCAATGGTTTGGACAAAACACTATATAATATGTATAGTCCAATTAAGACTTCCAAAGAAATTTGAGAATAATTGGATAAGAAATATAAAACTGAGGGTGTTGGCTTGAAGAAATTTATGGTTGGAAGGTTTTTAGATTTCAAAATGGTGGATTCTAAAACTTTTATGAACCAAGTAGAAGAACTACAATTGATTCTTCATGAAATACATGCTGAAAAGATGACTTTGAGTGAATCTTTTCAAGCTGCTGCTGTTATAGAAAAGTTGTCACCTTGGAAAGATTTCAAGAACTATTTGAAGCATAAATGTAAGGAAATGAGTATTGAAGATATAATTGCTTGTCTTAGAATTGAAGAAGACAATTGAAGCTCTAAATAGAAGATCAAAACTCATTACCTAGAAGCCAAAGCCAATGTGACTGAGAATGGATAGAAAAATGGGAAAAAAAGAAAGTATTATGGGAAAAATAATAGCCAAGGGAATGCAAAAAAATTCAAAGGGAAATGCTTTGTGTGCAACAAGCAAGTTCATCGTGCAAATGAATGTAGACATCGGAAAGTACAAAGTAACTACAAGAAGAATAAATCTCAAGCACACATGACAGAGGAAGATAAATTGTCAGTTGACATAGAAGAAGTGAACCTTGCTGCTGTGATTTCTAAAGTGAATTTGGTTTGTAATAACAAAGAGTGGTGGATAGACACAGGTGCTACTAGACACATATGTTCTAATAGGAACATATTTACTACTTATTATAGTGTGGACACAGGAAAATATCTTTATATGGAAAATTCCTTAACATCTAAAGTTGGAGGTCAAGGAAAATTTGTTCTGAAGATGACATCTGGCAAGGAAATTACTCTTAACAATGTTCTTCATGTACCTGAAATAAAAAAGAATTAAATTTATGGATCTTTGCTTAGCAAAAATGGATTTAAGTTAGGCTTTGTGGCTGACAAATTTGTACTCATTAAAAATGGGATGTATGTGAGAAATGGGTATTTGACTGATGGTCTATTTAAAATGAATGTAATGACTATTATACCTCCTATTAAAAATAATAAAGTTAATTCTTCTACTTATATTGTGGAGTCATTTAATTTATGGCATGGTAGATTAGGATATGTAAATTATGATGCACTATGCAAATTAATGAACGTGGACTTATTACCTAAATTTGAGATTGACTCTAATCATAAATGTGAAACATGTGTAGAAGCTAAATTAACTAGAACCCCATTTCAAAATGTGAAAATGAGTACAAAACCTCTAGAATTAATCCATACCGATACATGTGATTTAAAATATATACAAACTAGAGGTGGAAAAAAGTATTTTATTACTTTTATAGATGATTGTACAAGATATTGTTATGCTTATTTATTGTGAAGCAAAGATGAAGCAATTGAAATATTTAAACATTATAAAAATGAGGTAGCAAAACCAACTAAGCAAGAAAATAAAAAATTTGAGGAGTGATAGAGGAGGTGAGTGTGAATCACCTTTTGAGGAATTCTATTTAGAACATGGTATCATATACCAAACGATCGTTCCTGATTCATCACAACAAAATAATGTAGCTGAATGCAAAAATCGTACTTTAAAAGAAATGATGAATTCATTATTGCTTATGTCTAGTTTACCACAAAATTTGTCGGAAAAAGCTCTATTGACTTCTAATTCAATTCTAAATAAGTTACTTCATAAGAAATTAGATAAAACACCATATAAATTATGTAAAAGTCGAAAACCTACATATAAGTACATGAAAATATGGGGATATCTTGCTAAAGTTGCAGTACATTTTCCTAAAAAGGTTAAAATAGGACCTAAAACTATTGATTGTATTTTCATTGGATATGCACAAAATAGTAGTGCATATCGATTTTTAGTGTATAAATCTGATATTCTTGACATACATGTCAACACCATTATAGAATCGAGAACTACATCTTTTTTGAAGATATTTTTCCTTACAAAATAGGAAAAATAGATAGTTCACTAACAAGGTCTCATAAGGATATATTTACTAGTAATCAAACTCAAAGAGACACTAATGAAGGAAAAGAGGATGAACCAAGACGTAGTAAGAGAACTAAAATATTTAAGTCATTTGGTCCTGATTTTATGACTTATTTGTTAGAAAATGAACCTCAAACCTTCAAAGAAGCAATGTCAAATCCTGAAGCTCCATTTTGGAAGGAAGCTATTGATAGTAAAATTGATTCTATAATGCAAAATCATACATGGGAGTTGGTAGATCTTCCACCGGTACTAAACCATTGGGTTATAAGTGGATTTTTAAAAGGAAATTAAAACCAGATGGTACCATTAATAAATACAAAGCTAGACTGGTGGCTAAAGATTACAAGCAAAAGGAAGGCTTGGACTATTTAGATACTCATTCACCAGTAACTAGAATTACATCAAATTCGAATTTTGATTGCAATAGCAGCTTTGTATAATCTTGAAATATATCAAATGGATGTAAAAATTGCATTTTTAAATGAAGATCTAGAAGAAAAGATCTATATGGAACAACCAGAGGGGTTTATCGTTCCAGGACAAGAAAAGAAAGTATGCAAACTAGTTGAGTTATTGTATGGACAAATGACTTCAAAATTAATGAGTGTGATAAATGTGTATATTACAAAAGCATTCAAAAAGGGTATGTCATGATTTGCTTATACGTAGATGACATGCTAATAATGGGTAGCAATATGGAAATTATTAAAGCTACTAAAAAGATGTTGACTAATAAGTTTGATATGAAAGATCTAGGTGAAGCTGACGTGATTTTAGGTATTAAAATTACTAAGACATCAGACGGAATAGTTCTTTCATAATCTCATTACATTAACAATGTACTTAAGAAATTTAATAAGTATGATGTAGGTCCAGCAAAGACTCATATTGACATAACTTTACACCTAGCTAAAAATCATGGTCAAAGTGTATATGAATTGGAATACTCCAGAGTTATAGGAAGCCTAATGTATATATCAAATTGCACACAACCAGATATAGCTTGTGCTATTAATAAGTTAAGTAGATTTACTAGTAACCTAAATAAAGATCATTGGAAAGCATTAATTAGAGTTTTGAAATACTTAAGATATACAATGACATATGGGTTACACTATACAAGATATCCCACTGTGTTAGAAGGATATTGTGATGATAACTGAATATCAGACACAAAAGACTCAAAGTCTATAAGTGGATATGTGTTTACACTTGGAGGTGCTGTTGTGTCATGGAAATCTTCAAAACAGACTTGTATTGCGAGATCAACTATGAAATATGAATTTATAGCTTTAGATAAAGCTGGAGAAGAAGCCGAATGGCTTAGAAATTTTTTAGAAGATATTCCAAATTGGTTAAAGCCTGTGCCTACTATATGTATTCATTGTGATAATCAGTCATCAATTAGTAGGGCACAAAATAATATATATAATAGTTGACATATACGTCAAAGACATAATACCATTCGACTACTTCTCTTTAATGGAATTATAAATATTAAATATGTAAAATCAAAAGATACCTAGAGAATCCACTTACTGAAGGTTTATCTAGAGAGCAAGTTTATAAGTCATCAAGGGGAATGGGATTAAAGCCTAAATCTAATGAATCATCATAAATGGAAACCCAACCTAGCTGAATGGAGATCCTAGAGTCCAGGTTCAATGGGACAACGTAAGTATGTATGATTCACAAGAAATACTGTGAAGTATTAAAAGAGAAATACTCCTTCCCATTTATAAGGTGAAACAGTATTGCTTGCAGTGTGTTATTAGGATAAGCTATGCTTTTAATAATGTCTATATTTTGAAAAACCAAGTGAAATACGACATGATATTTCTTATAGACAATCACCTATATAAGTGTAGAAGTGGGGTTGCTTCTATGAGAATTATAAAAGGCATAATTATCTAAAGCACTTATGAAAACTAGGTTGTTTAAGTCCAAAATGAACATAACAATAAGAACAAATTTTGTGCAGAAAAGGACTTGTATGTTGGTTATTGTCTCAGTTTACATCAAAAGTCGACAATTCAAAGCATTATGCATATTGATCGACTAGTAAACTCGACAACTATTCACTATGGAAGATTCAAGTCCAAAAGCTGTCTATCCTAATGCAGTTTCTTTTCATTAAACTCTCTCTAGTGTCTGCATAGTCATCTTGCATTAATTTCTATTCATGTGTGGGGATTGTAGGAATTTGTGAATAGAAATTATAAATATTATATATTTATTTGGTTTCCATAATACTTAAAATACTAGAGTTTTATTTTAAAATAGATAAATAATAAATAAAATAATAAGAAACAGTGTTCTAGTGAAAGAACATGTCTTCATAATGGAAAGATGTCTGGTATTGGAAACGAAGTGACTTTTAACACTTCGTATATTTTGAAGAATTAGGTTTCTTCATATAGATGCAATATTTCCTATGATATTTTTATTATCTTTCTACGATTAAAACATTAGAACAGAAAAGAAGATAAAAAAATATTCGTTAATTTTGTTTTTACATCATTCATTAATAAAATAGAGAGAGAGTGAAACACAAGGTTGTTCGTTATTTCTGGGAATTTGGAGTGCTACTATTCTCAGAAAGTAGTCGTTGTATCCTGAGAGACATTTGCTATCTATTAATCCGTTGAGCACCAGTGCGAGGCGAAAATCGTCTTAAGGCCAAATAATTAAATTCTTGCCTCGACTAATAGGTTTTTCTATAATCTTATTCTTGTGTATGTGTATTTGATATTTATGTATTTTGTAGTAGAAACCCATATCTAGGTTAACATATATATTATGAAAAAAATATATTCTAACCTGCATAAAACAGCACCTAAAACACAGAAAGAGAAGGAAAGCCAAGAATATTTGTATAACCGGGAATCTGGAAATCAAAGCTTATATCATTCCCAGAGACAGAGACATAGACAATGGGTTAGTTGAGTATTTCCATGGCCATGGTGTTGATGATATTCATGGTAGGCGTGAGCAGCTTTGTAGAGACATTTCAGCCACCATTTCGCTCAAAGACACCTGTACCATAACTCCACAAACCCGTCAGATTCCTGCTGTAACCTAATGAAGATAGAGTTGGCTAACCACATACCCTGCGTCTGCACCATCATCACCACTCCTAGTTTGCTTCTGTATTTGGTCTTAATCATACTTAGGCTCCTCGTCTTACCCGGGAATGTGGCTCCCCTTTCCAGCTCTATCAATGCGAGGGTACTAATTCTGTGTCTATTATGATTTAATCATTACTGCTACCAAGGCTACCAAATTTTGATTACCTAAAGATCTGGCATTAGAATATTAGTGATTGATATATGGAAAGTGAAACTAGTAGCATCCTCCTGCTATATTATTTGGCAAGCAAAATTTGGAGGAAAAAATTTGGTACTCTTAGCATTTCTTTCCTTTTTTAATTATTAATATTGTTTGGGTTCTCTGTTTGATTAATTTCTCAAATTTTGAACATCATGTGTTGTACTTTTGATTAAAACCAAAAAAAAAAAAAAAAAAAAAAAATGTTGTGCTTAACTCAGTGAGTCACGGGTCTGGACTCCGGTGAACTGTTTTGTAAATTGATTTTCCAAAATCTTAAAATATTTATGAAAAAAAATTATATCAAATGTAATGAATAATCTTCAAAATTTTTCATTCTTTCCGATTTTTTGTTTGTTCAGTGTGATCAAACTTTCTCCTTTTTTTTAAATTTTTTTTTTTTTTTAATCCCCTCGGTGTATGAAATGGACGAACTGACACACCCTTTTCAAATCTTGAAATCTTGAAGCCAACAAGCAATTCGAGGAATTCTAAAACCATAATATATTTTTATTCCAATTTTTTTCATAATAATTTATTACAACATATGTTCCATGTTTGTTATAGAAGTTGAATCTCAAATTGATGGGTGAGCTATTTTACTTTTGTTTTCACTTTTTTATACTACAGCTTTGTCTTCTTTTCATCGAATGACCAGCGCCACGTAACAAAATTTCTCAATCATTTGTATATTTTGTAATTAAAAAAAGAAAACAAAAATCAATTGATAGTCTTACATAAGTTATTTAGCATAACCATTAATTAAAGAAAAACATTAATTTGTCAAAATTTTTATTAGGGAACTCAATTGTCATCAGTATTGTGACTGAGTAAAGATATAATATTGGGCAACAACATTTAACCATAAATGTCATACAAAAATATTATTTGTCATCACTAATAAATGTTCATTAATAAAATTTACATGTTATATGTCAATTTAAATAGTTATTTTAAAAATTTTAATATAAAATAATAGTAAAATTAAATGCTCTTTGATATATAAACTAGTAATAATCACAAATGATAACAAATAATAAAATTTATATTTGAGCCACCGTTGTATTGGTCACACGCCAATAAATATGTAGCTAGAGATATATTTATTTTTAAAAACTAACATATATTAGTTATGTGAGTTTTTGTAGTAATAAAAATATAGTTCTTACGAGAATAATATTGTTGACCAAAGAAAAAGGCAACTAATCATAAATTTAACTAGAAATTTTAAGAAGATCTTTAACCATAACTAAGGTTCAAAAAATCGATATTGATGAAAATATCGAGAATTCAAAATATGGAAATTTCTATGGAAATATTGGAAAATATTGAATATCAATAAAAAATTATAAAAAATGATGTAAATTTATTTTAAAAAATGAAATTTTTTATTAAAACTTTAAAATTAGCTTATTTAATCCATCAATTATCAAAATTGATTATAAAACTTGCTAAAATATTGAATGGATGTTATATTCTTCTTAGTGAATTGATTTATAATAAGCATTAATGACTATAGATGAATTATTAATAATAAAAGTATGTCAAAAAATACATATATGATAAAATTATTTATTAACTAAAATATATAAAACGATTGTTACAATTACATTATAATTTATTAATGTCATCTTAATATCATATAGAACTTCTGGGTGGTTGAAAATCATCGGTTTCTTCCTCATTTTGATTTGAGATGTGAAGTGTAAGAAGTAATTATGAAAAGATATATCTCCTTAATAATTTTGTATATAATTATTAATATGCTAACTATATGGATCTTGCATTATTGGTTGACTATGTGCATAACTACTACTCTCTAATGGTTGAGTTTGAGATGGTATCCATGAGTTGCGTAAATATTTATTAAATAAGGGTTATGAAAATGATTTCCAACCCTCATAAATCCAAAATTCATAGAAATCGAATCTTTTTCTTGTTGTGATGTCTCCATTATAGATTTTTCTTTATGTATATAGTCTTTTCCAATAGCACCGAATTCTTAATCTGCATTTCTACTTCCATGATCTTCATCTAGTGTTGCATGTGTGTATTATTGTTCACCAGTAAATGATATATTGCCTTCTTCTTAAAAGAAAATGAAAAATAAAACCTATTATAAGGAATATATTTTAAACAATTTTCTTCTTCAAAAAATGTAAAAAAAAACAAAAAAAAAAAAAAAAAACAAAAACCTTGTGAATTGTCAAGATTTTTTTTTTTCAAACAAACATTATTATTTCATATATATATATATATATATATATTTCATTATCTATTTACCCATATTTATAAAACAGATATTCCCGCCAATAAGATTTGCCAGGTTCAAAAATTTAATTTACAATCTTTTTATTTTTGTTTTATTTATATTTAATAAGTAGAACTTATTAATGTTATTCAATTCAATTTATTCTATTTTGTTTATATCACTAAATGTCTAAAAAGCAATTAAAAGGTAAAAACATTATCAATGAAGTTAATTTTATAAATGTTTTTATTAAATATCAATAATATTTATGAAATTTTTTAAAAAGATTAAAAAATTTCATGGATATTTTCGAAATTTCAGAAATTTCAGAAACTTCTATAGAAATTATATATTTTTTAACCAAATCGTTAAGGATTTGATGTGGATATTTTACGGAAATTTCCATAGAAATAATTTCAATAGATATTATGGAAGTTTCATTTATTTCCATTTCAAACCTAAATTTTATTTCAACTCTTTAAAAAAATAAAAATATCGAAGAAATTTTCAGAAAATATCAGATATTTTAAACCTTGACCACAACAACTATAGTTTTTAAATGTTTTTAATAACATAAATTTTAGGCACAAACTTCATCATAGATTATCTGGTATACGGACCGAGCATCTTGAATCTATCATATAGGAGAGCTAAGTTTTCTGAATATGTGCCCTGGAATATGTAGGAAGACAAGTCTAACAATTTATACATATAGTTTATTTGAAGGACAGTAAAAGTATCCTTCATTGTTGTTGGAAAAAAAAAAAAAAAAGAAAAAAAAATATTGTTTATAGTATGGCCAACCTGAATTTTAACTCCCAGTCCCTTGGACGAAAATATCTTTTCAATAATGCATTTAATCACCCCTCCAACCCCTTGATTTATATTTTTTTCCATCGGTGTCCTTGTACATGTTTTGTTTTGCATTTTAGTTCATGAACTACTATTTTGGTATCAAAACCCTATAAATTTCATTACAATGAAGCAAGGTATATGGCCTTTCTTTTTAGCTGGTTGGAAGCTTCTGATGTCTAAGAAGTTCTGATAATTATTTTTACCATATATTTATATATATATATATATATTTCTTTTTTACCACCGAATCTCTAACTCAGCCTTTTGCATGAAAAAAATGTGCCTTTAAATAGTTAAAAAAAAGAAAAAGAAATTATTGCTGCACCCGTAATTTCAACTTTTTAAAAAAAAAGTGGACTGAAGTTTTTTTTTTTTTTTAATAAAAAAGGACAAAAATTAAGAAATTTTTAAAAATTAGGACTTTGGTGCAAATATCATTATCCTCCAACCCAAATTGAAGTTGATTTTATTATGACGTAGATAATTAATATACATATATCTATGTGTGTGTGTGTATTGCAAGAAAACAAACCCATGTATGAATAATTGATTAAGTGATAATATTGAATCAGCTAGAATATACTTATATCCTTTTTGATCCACACAACTTTAGTGACAAAATTGTATTTTCTCGGACAATATTCCTGAGTTTGAAAAGGCGGTCTCAACCATTATTCAGCTTTTAGGCAAAAATTGCTCTGAGGCCTTTTATTAAATATTGCTAATAATTTTTTAATACTAAATTTGATTTTTTATTTAAAACCTTTTTTTTTTTTTTTTTGGCTTTCTGAGATAACTTGTGATAACATATAAATATTTTTTAGACTCATTATTAATCATTCATGTGTACCAAGTTCTAATCTTTGTAATTAAATAAATTAGAAAATGCAAATCAATTAAAACACATAGATGATTTATTTTTACATAACAAATTGAAGTAGAATTGGAAATTCAATAGCAATAAACACGAGTTCATAGAAAACAAAAAAAAAAATCCATAATATAAAAACAAGCCATATAAATTCATTAAATAAATAATAACTAAATAAATTAATATGAGCAAAGTCAAAATTAAAAGAAAAACTAAGAATTAATAAGATTATCCGCCTCTCAAGCAATTTGGATTGAAATTTTGTAGACTATATGGAATGTCTGAGAAAAATTAAGAAATTTACATATAAAACCTTTTTTTTTTTTTTGGCTCATAATTTACGTATAAAAGTTGAGGAAACAGAAAGAGATGAGAACCAAATGAAAAAACTCATAAACAAAGAGATTTTTAACCTGTGTTCATTAATAGAATAGTAAACACTTAATTTAGATATAGAAAATAATTAACGAATTTAGTAGTTTTTTAAAGGAATTTAATAATTGATTGATGTTATTTCTCAAAAATAGAAGATAATTATGGTTATAAATAATAAATTAGAGTTAATGTAGCATTATATGAAAGTCAAAATTTATATATTTTCACAAAGAAAAAAATATTCTATCTTATTTATTCAATTAAAATTGTTATATATATATATATATATATATATACAGAAGTGCTATAGCACGGACCCGTTCGCACCACATGGAGAGGACTTTGACTTCCGCTTGCCTTCCTCCATTTAATGAAAAGGTGCGTTGGCAACTCTTTTGAAAGAAAAAAAAAAAGCAAAAAACAAAAAAAGAAACAAGACATGACCCACATCCATCCGTTTGCTTTTCTCTCCCTTCACTTTCCACGCACCAACTGATTCTAAACAACAACAGCTCAAAATACGAATCTGAAAGAAAAAAGAAAAAAAAGAATAGATGCACTTTCATTTATAATTGACCAAGATCTGAGACAAACAACACCAAAAGCAACAGAAAAATTAAATCCCCCAGCATTCGAAATGATAATCGACCAAGATTTGTTAAGTGACCGAAATAAAAATCATAATCCCAAAAAAAAAAAGAAAAAGAAAAGCTAAGCTACTAGTTTAGGACTTTAGGAAAGAAGAGGATGAACTGCGGGAGAGGAAGAAGGAAGACCTGCGTTTTTGTTTTTGTTTTTTCCAAAAGAGGTGCCAACACACTATTTCATTAAATGAAGAGATAAGCAAACGGATGGGTGTAGGTCTTGTTTTGTGTTGTTTTGTTTTTTTGTATTTTTTTTTTCAAAAGAGATGCCAACGCACCATTTCATTAAATGGAAGAAAGCAAATGGACATCAGAGTCCTCTCCATATGGTGCGAATTGGTCCGTGCTATAGCACTTTTGCATATATATATATATATATACACATTATTCTTAAATTTCAATGTAGAAATGTTTTTTTAGGTCCTACACTTAGCGAGGGCCCTAGGCCTGTGCCTCTTAGGCCTTGTTTGGGAAGTGTCAAAATTAAGAGAGAAAATGATTCTCGAGATTTAGTTTCTTGGGATTTAGTTTTATGAAAATTAATTTTTCTCTTAGTTTGTTTGATAAGTAATATAAAAATTGGGATTCATAAGTAATTAAATTTAACATTGTATAATAAATTAAAGATAAATATGTATTTTAAAAAAAAATCAAAACTATTTTCTCTGTGATTTTTAAAATGACACCTATATATGTAGGAACAATTTTCCCATATATTTTCCTACTTTGGTGGGAATCTAATTCCCTGAACCCACACTTTTCCACCTTACAATAAAGATCCAAACAAAAAAAAGTTATCGTTTTTCTAAGAGAATTAGATTCCTACTAACTTTTCTTCTATCCAAACATGCCATTAAGCAAAGCCGATTTTGAATGATTCCATTTCATTTAAAAAAATGTCTAGTGAAATAATTCATTGGAGTCAATTAGGTGTATGGACACATAATAATAATAATAATAATAATAATAATAATAATAATAGTAAAATAATGGGTTACTTCCAAAGTTTAAAATATCCGATATTTTCTTGAGATTTCTTCGATATTTTCATTTTTTGAAGAGGTCGAAATAAAATTAAGATTCCCAATGAAAATTGATAAAACTTCTATAATATCCATTAACGATTTAGTTATAATTTTTATGAAAATTTCTAAAATTTCTGAAATTTCCATTGAAATTTTGAAAATATCTATGAAATTTTTAAATTTTTTTAAAAGAATTCATAAATATTATTGGTATTTAGTAAAACAAATTATTAAATTAACTTTATTGATAATTTTTTGATCCCTTAATTGCTTTTCAAATATTTAGTGATATAAGCAAAATATAATGAATTGAATTGAACAACATTAATAAGTTTTACTTATTAAATATCGATAAAGCAAAAATACAAAGATTGTGAATTATATTTTTGAATCTGGCAAATCTTATTGCCGGGAATACCTGTTTTATAACTGTGGGTAAATAGATGATGAAATATATATATATATATGTGAAATAATAATGTTTGTTTGAAAAATAAAAAAAATTCTTGACAATTCACAAGTTTTTTTTTTTTTGAAGAAGAAAATTGTTTAAAATATATTCCCTATAATAGGTTTTATTTTTCATTTTCTTTTAAGAAGAAGGCAATATATCATTTACTAGTGAACAATATTACACATATGCGACACAAAATGAAGATCATGGAAATAGATATGCAAGTCAAGGATTCTGTGATATTGGAAAAGACTATATACATAAAGAGAAATCCATAATAGAGATGTCACAACAAGAAAAATATTCGATTTCTATAAATTTTGAATCTATGAGGGTTGAAAGTCATTTTCATAACCCTTATTCAATAGATATTTATACATCAAGTAGCAACTCATGAGTACCATCTCAAATTCAACTATCAGATAGTAGCAATTATGCACATAGACAACCAATAATGCAATATCCATATAGTTGATATATTAATAATTATATGTAAAATTATTAGAGAGATAAATCTTTTCATAATCACTTCTTACATTTCACATCTCAAAACCAAAATGAGGAATAAACTGATTTTTTCAATCACCCATAAGTTCTATGTGGTATTAAGATGACATTTATGAATTATAATGTAATTGTAATAATCGTTTTATATATTTTAGTTAATAAATAATTTTATCATATATGTAGTTTTTGATATATTTTTATTAATAATAATTCATCTATGGTTATTAATGCTTATTATAAATCAATTCATTAAGAACAATATAATATCCATTTATATTTTAGTAAGTTTTATAATCAATTTGATAATTGATGGATTAAATAAGCTAATTTTAAAGTTTCAATAAAAGTGTCCATTTTTTAAAATAAATTTTCATCATTTTTTATTATTATTTTTATCAATATTCGATATTTCCGATTATTTCGATGAAAATTTTTGTATTTTAAACTTTCGATATTTTCATCGATATCGATTTTTTGAATCTTAGTTACTTCTAATAATAAAACCACTTTTTTATAGCAAGCGTGAAGCATAAGGCTAAGTTAGAGACTTTTCAAGTAAAAGACGAAACGTATGGACTTGATGTCTTTTTTGTTATACCTTTGGTGCATCCAAATTTGACTGAATATTTTTATTCTTTCTTTTCGTCAAAATATATAAATACATATATATATATATATATATATTTTTTATCATGTAAATGCTCGATAGTTTTTCTATGGAACAAAAAAAAAATGATAGTTTTTAACAAAAACCATAATCTTTTCTATATTTAAGAAATATTTGCAAAAATTATTGTTTTTTCTGACTGCATAGAAAAACAATGCAAATATTTACAAAGGAGAAAGTCTATATATATATATATATATGTACTAGCTAGGACAACATGCTTCACACATTTTCTAATCTTTAATGATGTGGTATTTGTTATATAACAATAATTTAATGTTTGATTAAATGTTGGACATAACAACATTTTATACTTGTTGGAAGAATGCTGATCATTCGATGTCTGTGTTATTTACTTTGATTAATAAATTTGGTTCTATAGAAACTTTTTTATTAGTAAAATAAACTACTTATATTGTGAGTTGCTTACTTCAAAATTTGTTTGATTTTTTTGAACTCAATTGTTCTCCATTTTTATAATGTATAAGTAAATGAGAGTTATAAAACCTTCCATAGTTTACAATCTAAAGTTTATTGCCTTTTGTATGGATGACAATTTTGCCCAATTGAATTGCCTTGCTGCTGTAGGATCCAGTACCATTTTATGAATGATATGATAATTCTTATATATCATTTTTTTTAATATTTTAAATATCATTACTGAGCATTAAAAATATATACAGATAGTAATAAGTTAATAATAAGTGTGTCCATTAATATATATAGATAATTTTTATATAAATCAATCAGATATAAAATTAATTAATTTAAACAGATATAAATCAATTAATTCAAATCAAGTGAAAATATGATATTAATTCCAATCCTTTTAACTCTATCATATTTGCTAATCAATAAATTTTCAACATTATTTTAGCAAAAATTCTCATATTTTTCCTAAGGAAGTTATTAGTGTTTTTTTTCCTCTTTTTCTTTCTTTTTGTCATTGAAGTTATTAGTACTTGGAATAGTGACAATTTAGCAAGCATATGAAGTAAAATATAATATAAAAGGTAGAAACCTACAAAATGAAAATAGAATAAAAGAAAAGGAGAAATACCACAAAAATAAAGAAGATTGACAGCACCAACAAATACTTTCTTGATAAATACTTCGCCTTAGCAGCAGGAGCAACCTGCGCATTTCATTAGACCAAAAAAGCCATTGAAACATTGACGCAAAGTCTATTAAATAAACACAATTTCCCCCCATCCCCTAATTGGGATATACACGAGTTGATTAACAAATTCTTTCTTGATAAATACAAACCCTACCATAAGCATTCGTTTTATAACCATAAATATGTAAAAGTAACATTAAATAATCAGTGTGTGAGCAAAAAAATTACCTATAGACCATATCTATCTATTCAAAGCCACAAATTTTGAGAGCAAATTTTTAAAATTAACACCAATTAATTGAACAGCAAGTAAGAAATGGTAACAACACATGCTTAAAAAAAAGCAATAAAAATTAAAAAAATTCCATAAATGTCATCTAACATTTTATTAAGACTTATAATATTACTACAGATATAGCTTCCAAGTACATAGAAATTTAACATAAAAAATATCTATTTTAATACCTACCAATATATAATAGCATGTCTCTCTTGTGAAATAGCTTTAGCCTGCTACCTAATATGGCCATCATTGAAACCACAAAAGTACAATTTTTTTTTTCTATTCATTTAGAAATCTTTTATGAAATTTTCTTGTAAAAAAAAAAAAAAAAGCAAAAAGCGGGATTGGATAGTCACTTTTTACTTCCAAAGAGAGCAACGAAAGAGAGTTAATTAGCTTGGTAAGTGTTAATGCTAAATTCTCACATGTACTATAGTTTTGATTTTCTTTGTTTGATCTTAAGCTCTATGACAAGAATTTGTGTTGTTCTTATGGACAACCTCTGAACCCGACCTAAGGTCATCAAAATGACATGAGAATGAGTAAAAACCGTTAAGGAGTATTGGCAGTGATAAGGCAATGCAAACTTTAGGACAATGAGGATGAGCAAGAAAGAAAAGCTATAAAGGAATGCCTCTGAATTAGCTTTAAGAGAGAGAAAGAGATTAAAGAAATTCATAGAGGAAAATCCTTGAAAATGAGTAGACTTATGCCTCTTATAGAAGAGAAGGAAGGTTGGATTTGTGATGTCTAGCACCTTAACTATGGGATAAGTATCATCTGGACCTTACACTAATGCATAAAGGGCACTTGCCAGGTGGAGTAACTTCCAATCCCTCATGAGGTGACTGTTGGAGGTTATGACAAGCTAATCTCTGACTTGTAGCTTGTATGTTAGCTTCATGGTCCTCATCAGACGATTGTCCTTCCTAGCTGATCAAATGGACCCAAATGAGCTTACTATAGGTGGAACTCTCTAGTTGGTTGACTTTGTGGAGACTGCATAACTTCCACATGTTAAATGTGTATTCTTTACTATTTGGATTTCTTTGTCTTTAAGAAAAATTATGAACTCATCTAGGTGATGTATGTTTAACATAGGGTGTTCAAGGTTGTTCACCTCAAACTTCTCCTGTGAAGTTAGCCTTTAGCCTTGACCACGTGATAGGCTTCCTTATTAAGTCATTCACCATGTGAGGTTATTTAGGATAATTAGATCATCTTTACCCATTCTCATGTCTTCAAATGATGTGAGATCATTTCTTTCTACTTTGAAGTTGTTTTTGTCTGTGACTATTTAGGCAAAGTGGATGAAAATTTATCCATAATATTTGTCCTTCAAGCTTCTTGACTTTGCAAAGTGTCATAAAGTTTAAAGTCTATCTTATTTAAATTAATTACTCCTATTTTTCAAGTTAATGAGCTTGGTTATTTCATCCACTGGTTTGAATTTCAATGTTTTTGAGCGATTCCTTACCTATTAAATGCAAGGCTGGATATTTTCAGACCTCATTGTTGAATCCTTCTTTTTGTAGATTTTTTACTGTCAACTTGATAATTAAGTCAAAGTGCTTCTCTTGTGAGCTGGATTTTCAAGATGTGAAAGTGGCTTAGAGCTCTTTTGTTCAAAGATTGCAATCTCCACTAAAAGTTGAGGTCAATTTTCATATACAAAGGAAAGTGATCTACATGCTCCAAAGTGTGTAAAGATGCACTAGGTGAGCACTTGGTAATGAGAGTTCTTCCCCAATAGAGCTAAAAAGCTCTAAAAAGTTTGATGGTGAGTGTACTTTGAGTTCGAATGCATTGATTGAATGAGGCTTGCATGCTTCCTTTTGAGAGGGTTTGATAGTGATGAAGGTGTTTACTTTAAGGTGGATGAATTGCCTAACGAGGTAAATGAGGTGATTTATCTTAATAAGGTCTTTATAGGTAGAGAGCCTATTTGCTTAGCCTCCTAAATTAACTTTATTAGCTCAAGCTGAGTATGATAATAGGTAAGACTATCCTTTACTACTTTTTAGGTCATGGAACTTTAGGGATTCATCATATTCCTAGTAGTATTAGCTTGGTAGTTTCTGAACTTGATAAGGTCTTGGTAGTGGTATCAGCTTGGAACTTGAGGAAATTCATCATATTCAACCACTTGTTACTAATTTGTATCTTTTGTCTTCAATTACAAAAGACTCTTAAAAATCAGGTAGTTAATAATTATTCCAATGAGTTGGCTATGGGGAGCTCACAAGAGATCTTCATGTTCCTCTAAGTTGCCTTCAACAAAGGTTGTCAATGTTGGCTAGGAAACTCTCTCGTTTTCAAAAGCTACTTATGCTTCTTTCTCATCAGAAATTAGGCAAAACTTTAATATCAATTTTAAGTCGATGCCTCTCTGATAGAGAGGCTAGTCCTCCATTCAATTTATCTTGAAATAAGGAAGAATAAGCTTTGGAGACTAAGGTTAACCTAATAAAAAAGAGATGAAAACATAAACAATTTTTGAAGTTGAATGATTACCTTTCTGTTGATGTTTTCTTGGATAAAGATGAAATCCTAAATAGTTTAAATCTAACAGTGATTGTGACTAGGTTCTTGCAAAGACCCTCGGTGTATGCTTTTTTATTTTTTTTTTACTTTTTCCTTTCTTTCTTCATTTTGTATATGCCTTTGTTGTTGACAATTCCCATCCTTGGTAGGTCAACTCCAATTTATTGAAGGTGCATAACCATTCAAGCTACACGCTGTTTTATTCATCATACACTAATGAGCTAGCAAGTAGTTGAGGGAGTTATTTCTAAGCTTAAAGATAAATTGACTAGTTGAGGAGCTTTATAAAAGAAGAAGACTGAGCTTCCTTGAAGGTCTCCAAACTTAATAAGGAGTTGGTATTGGTGAAGAAAGACTTTCATCAATCCACACTCAGACAGCTAAAGCTTCATATGAACCTTGATGTCTTGACTACTATTTGTGATGTTGAGCTCACAAATGAGTTTTTTGAAGGTTTTAAATGTCACAAGTTGATAAACTAGGTATCCCCGACCTCAACTAGTCTATCTGAGGTTGTTAACCTATTTAAGGTTATACTAATTGAAGTCAAATAGACTTTGGAGAAGGTGTCCTCTTCATACCATTGAGGTCGATATGTCAGTGGAGAGAGTGTCCCTTTCATACCATTAAGGTAAGTTCGTTAACGGAAAGGTTTTCCCTTTCATATTATTGAGATCCTGAATAGTTGGGAAATACAGGAAACATTTTAGGCAAAAACAACATTTTTTATTCATTATTTAAGCACAATATATCACTGAAAAAAAAGATATTTAATCAATGGTAAGAATATTTGAGGTGTTTTGCATTCCTAAGGTATACAGAACTTTTCTATAAGGTTATAGAAACTGTTATTGCCTTCTAAGATCGTACTCAAGGTTGTGCTATGCATTTGAGGGAGGACCTTAAAATTGATTTTAACATTCTTGTGCTATGATATATTCATGTAGGTGGACTTGACTTGGACCTTAAGCTTAAAACAAATATTAGTGTTATGTTTGAAGTCTTAATGGATAATGCTTTCTCCTGTTCTTTCTAGTAGTTTGGATGTCTAATGGTTCAAATCTCTTTAAGACAGAATGGTCCTTAACATGTACCAAGATCTCCTTATGATTGTGTTGAAAGGTGTGTATATTTAAACTTGCTTTATTGAGCTCATCAAATTTGATTTGAGGTGATTGTGGTTCATTTTTGAATTTATTAGCTTTTTAGTTGAGATGAACTTCTAACCTTTAGAAAGCATCTCAAGATAGAACCTAGGTGGTGTATTGGTGACAGTACTCAATAAATCTTCAATTCAGACTTTCGCCAAAGTTGTTTGCATTGTTTTGTCATCAATGAAGTCATCTATGTAAATTATCTTGTCATTGAACTTTGGTATGTATGACTTAAATGTTTATTGATCCCTTGTATTATAAACAACAAGTGTGACATTGGTATTTTGACTGGACAAGCTCTCATAAATTGAGCTACAAATGAATTTTCTAACTAAGTGAATGTACTAATAGATCTTGGCTTCAAAATGGTAAACTAGGACATTGTTGCCCCTCCTAATGCGAGTGGAAATATCTTTCACATTGTGGTATAATGGGAAGAAATTCTTCTCATCTTTGGAGAAGCTTATGATGGAGAATAAGAATTTTAAATTTGGAGTGGTCATACGATCAAAGTATATGATGATAATTAGCTTTCAATGAATTCTTCCGAGATTTTACCTTTAAGAATTTTGGATGGGAATACATTGTAGCTAATCTACTAACCTAGCCAGGTGGATGGAATACAAATTTGATTTGATATTGTTTCTTTTATGATGAAGTAGAGTTGATTTTGAAAGTTCCAATTACTGGTCCTGGACGTGATGATAAACATGCATGGCATTATACTATTTCTAGCGCATATATGTGAAATCAGGTTATTGGGTGGTTAGAAGATGGGGTGATGGTGCAAATTTAGGAAGCCTAAATGGCTATAATATGCAAGTGTGATAGAGAAAAATATGAAATTACAAATTCCGATTAGGTTAAGATGTTTTTGTGGAGTTCTTTAATGCTGCTTTACCATGTACTTCTCTTTCAAGTAAAAGGAAAATTATTACTAGTAATAGTTGTGGGTTATTCTTAAATGGAATAGAAAAGGTAATGCAAGCTTTATGGCAATGCCCACATGCTAAGGTTATTTGGAGTTTTGTAAAGATTTCAAATTATTTGAGTATAGTTTTTTTACTGACTTTTGTTGCTAGGCTCTACATCATTTGTATATTTTTCAACAAGTGTTTTGCTTTTGTATGTTAGGGACTGTAAAATAGAAGAAATATTGTTATGCATGAATAATTTTCAAAGGAGCATTTTCAAAACCAAACAAGTCTTGACAGTTTAGTGGGGTTACATTTGGAGTTCAAATAAGCTAATTACAAGCCTCAGTTGGATATGCAACGGATAAGTTTTGGCTTGTGGAGACCTCCAAATGCTTAAGAATATATGGTTAACGTGGGGATGATTTATGAGGTTTGGGAAGAATGGGTGTTGATATAGTTATTCAAAATACTAAAGAAGAATTGATGGTGACTTTTGCTAAACTGTATCAACAAATGAATAGTCATTTTAACCATTAAATTATTGACCATAAAAGAAAAAGCAATGTTGTTTAGATTTCAGTTAGGTTTTGATAGAAGTGAAACAGTTAATGCCAACTTGCGATTAATTTTTTATTGCATGGTAATAATTCATATGGTGTTAGTTGTTTTTTGTTAGATGATATTAGGAGAATATTAGCCTCTATCAGCAATTTTAGATGTGTTTTTTTTTCTCATATAGAAACAAATCATTTTACTTATGAGTCAGCTCAATATGCATTTTTCTTAGTCTTATGAATCTTAAATGGAAGATGGATTTAGTTGGTTACTTCCCACTATTCATGCTAATGTAAATCTTTCTAATCTTTAATAACAATGTATTTTCTTAAAAATAAAATAAAATTACATTGATATAATTCATAAGTTTTATGACAATTGTCAAGAACTATTCTTACAAAGTCGAACTACGAGAACAAAAACAAATGTGTTGGTAAGCACTTGGACTCTACTTAAGAAGACAAATACAGATGTATATATATGGCCAATCATCGAGAATGGAGACACCATTTAAAATTGTAAGCACACATTCTTTTTTCTTCATTTTTTTTTTCTTTTTGCTCCAATACATAAACAAAATGAAAATAAAAAAGAAAAATCGTTGCCTAGAAAAGGCAAAAGTATCTCTAAAGGAGGAAGACATTCATCTAGTAACAAGATAACCTTCAAGCTCCTAGATCAAAAATATTACGAAAATAACAAATTCAGTGAAGATAACAATTGAATTTCACATACTTTGTCAGCAACTTGACTGTAGATTGTTAGCACCATATTGAAAGAGTAACTTGTAAAACCAGAAATTAAGATCTAAACCGTTAAATTGTAAACTGTATCAACAAATGTGTAGTCCTTTTAACCATTAAATTATTGACCATAAAAGAAAAAAGCAATGATGTTTAGTTTTCAATTAGGTTTTGATAGGAGTGAAATAGTTAATGCCAACTTGCGATTAATTTTTTATTGCATTGTAATAATTCATATGGTGTTAGCTGTTTTTTGGTAGATGATATTAGGAGAGTATTAGCCTCTATCGGCAATGTTAGATGTGTTTTTTTCTCATATAGAAACAATCATTTTACTTATGAGTTAGCTTAGTATGCATTTTTCTTAGAGTTTTATGAATCTTAAATGGAAGACAGACTTAGTTGGTTACTTCCCACTATTCATGCTAATGTAAATCTTTCTAATCTTTAATAACAATGTATTTTCTTAAAAATAAAATAAAATCACATGGGTATTATTCATAACCTTTTTTACAATTTTCAAGAACTATTCTAATCATGTCAAAATGCAAAAACAAAAACAAATGGGTTGGTAAGCACTTGGACTCTACTTAATAAGACAAATACAGGTGTATATATATTACCAATCATCAAGGATGGAGCCACCATTAAAACTGTAAGGATACATTCTTTTTTTTTTTTTTTTTTTTCCTTTTTGCTCCAATACATAGACAAAATGAAAATAAAAAAGAAAAATCATTGCCTAGAAAAGGCAAAAGTATCTCTGAAGGAGGAAGACATTCATCTAATAACAAGGTAACCTTCAAGCTCCTAGATCAAAATGTTAGGAAAATAACAAATTCAATGAAGATAACAATTGAATTTTACATGCTTTATCAGCAACTTGACTGTAGATTGTTAGCATCCTATTGAAAAAGCAACTTGTAAAACTAGAAATCAAGATCTAAACCATTAAATTGTAAACTGTATCAACAAATGTGTAGTCCTTTTAACCATTAAATTATTGACCATAAAAACAAAAGCAATGTTGTTTAGTTTTCAGTTAGGTTTTGATAAGAGTGAAACAGTTAATGCCAACTTATGCTTAATTTTTTTATTGCATTGTATTGAAAGAGCAACTTGTAAAACTAGAAATCAAGATCTAAACCTGATTCATATAAAAGAACTTTTCCAGCAAAACTTAGAAAAATCTCCATTACAACCATTAATAACAACTAAAGCATTTTCCTCATATATAACATTGGGTCCACCCTTATTGCTTAGCACATTCTGAAACTCAAACAACAAAAAGAGATTTAGCTAGCTCCATGGAAAAACATGAAAAAATCTAGACCATAATCCCACCAATTTATAAGATGAATCTTTAGAAGCAACAACAATACAGCAAGAACTTTTAGAGAAAGAAGCATCAGGCTTAATAACAACAAAAAGAGTAAGTGTCCATCAAGTAGCAATATTTGGCTTATTATAGTTAAGAATCTGTTCATCCAACAAAAGACCATTCTTAAATCCCTTAAATATTTTCTCTAAAAGCTTTACTTTATCTACCAGAGATATAAAATCTCCTAAAGACAATGAGCCATAAAGGATCAAGTTTATCTACCTCCAAATAAAATCTAATGATAATGCTTCAAATAAATGAAAATTATCTCCATTAGGAAGTATTCTTAAAGCAGCAGAATGGTTAACAATAAAACGAATCAAATCCAAAAAGATTAGAAAATCGGAAGGAATTGATTCTAATAGACCATTTACTTGCAGACTAGAGAGCTTAGCATAATCACAATGAGCAAAACTATGTAACACATCTTCTTGAGAGTTAGAACGGAAAAGGCAACAAACATTTACCAAATTCAAAAATCTTCGAATTCTCGAAAAACAAAGAAGAGAATCAATGGCAATTCTCCATAAAAAGAATTTAAACCTTTCATGAATTTTGACCTTCTATAAATTTTTCCAAATCTTCAAGTTTTGGGAAGAAGGCAAAACCTCATTAAGCATTTGAGTTGCTCTACAAGCTAATTTGACTAAAAACTCCCCTTTTGTACTCAAGGTCCATATCATTTTGTCCTCTTGCAAAATATTAGATCAAAAAATTTTAAGAATAGCATTAGCACATTGATCATAAAAAAATGTGAGAAATGAATTGAATATTCTAAGAAACTCCATCATTAGATTTAAAAGAATTCATAGAATGAGGGAAGGGATTTTTGAATACTCCTCTAAGTCTAGGAACAAAACCAAGTCAGTGAGGAATCCAAGGATCCCTCCATATATCCATTTATGAACAATTTCCAATAATAAAATTTGATTTTTGATTAATTCTTGAGATGCTAAGATTGCTTTCCATGTAGAAGAATTTTTCAGGGACCTAAAGCATGTTAGAAAACCAGAGAATCTGCAAGACCCTCAAAAAAATTAGGTTTGCATATAGATTTCTAAAAGATTAAATGCATTTGATTTCTCTTAAACATAAAACCATTCTACCAAAAATTATGAACAAGATTGTATGGTTGATGACAAACATTTAGAGGAAATTTCATAGTAGACATGGCATAAACAAGAATTGAAGAAACAACACTCTTTAATTAAATTTGTTCTTCCAACTCTAGATAATAAACTACCTTGCAAACCAAACAATCTAAATTCAACACTTTCAATAATTCTCTCAAAATTGTTGCACTCCTATTTTTATCCATGAAAAGAGAATTGCCAAGATAGATAATTTTGCAATGTAAATTCCTTATTTGTTTCAACAAAACCTTCCAATGATCATTTAATCTATTAGAGAAGAATAAATCTAATTCTTAACAATTTACCATAAGACCCAACGACAAAGAAAAGATTCACAAGCAATTAAGCAACCTGCAAGCTGTTTTGTCATTTGCTTTGCAAAACAATATAAAATCATTAGTATAAAAAAGATGTGAAATGGGACTAGATGTTGGGGAAACTTTTACCCCATGAATCCTACGATTGAACTCTTCGTTGGCAAAGCATTCTAGATAAAAGTCTAGCTCCTATTATAAATAAATATGGAGACAAAGGATCACTTTGTCAAAGACCGTGTTGAAATTGTAAGGATAACCTTTACTCTTCTAACATTTTTTATTTAATAAATAAAAAAAGGTTATTAGCTTTTTTTTTTTTTAATCATTTACAACAATATTTTCTACTTCGTATCTCGAATCTATAACCTCTTAGATGTTGGTGTCATTTGAGAAGTCACTAATCATTTACTATTTAAGTTATTTACTCCCTATATCAAGATATATATATATATATATATATATATATATATGTAGATATAGATATATTTACTAAAAGAAAAAATGTCTCTTGATAATATTACGGATATCAAGTTAAAGGCACTATGCCACGTGGTAGTAGCGGCATAGGTTCTTTCGAGGTACTACTGGGACTTATTAAGATTCAAATCACAGCTTGCAAATCCGCATTCGTGATGGTTAAGTAGCTTTTTTCTGCTAAACTACCATCTTTAATGGTATAAATATATATATATATATATATATAATTTTTCTAACATGCAAAATGCACATAGCAGAAAAGATGATCATTTTTTACAAAAATAATCTTCTTTTCTGTATGTGTAGGAAACATTGACTATAATTTTCATAAAAACCATCGTATCTTCAAATATTAGCACCAAAAAATAGTGTGAATATCCACATAGTAGATTTTATCTGTCCCACACGGTCCATGCGTGTTGTTTTAAACTTTTTTTTCCCCCTCATTCTTAATTTCTTTTATGTTTGTTGTTTGTTTTAGTTTATGTTTGTTGTTTGTTTTAGTTCTTCCTTCTCACTTATCAATATATTTTTAGTCATCTCTTATGTAATCATAATTATTTAATTATATTAAATATTTATTTATATTATTTTAACATTATGATTATTTATATACAAGTATCAAAATTTGAATGCAGTTTGTTTAATTATTTCTCTAATTTTCAATTACTTTAATTGTTTGAATTCTAAAAAATCAATTTTTTTTTAAATTTTTTTTAAATTTTGCATAAGGACTGGGGGGTGCGTTTATTTTATTCTTCACAAATTCGCAATCAATTTATTATATACTATGTGAAAATCATTATTTTTCTCCAAACTAAATTTCGAGAACAACTAAATGAAACATAATCTTTAATTTAGTCAATTCTCTTATTAGTTGGACTACAACATAACAAAAAAATGTTGCACTTAGACTATAACCAAGAGGGCAAAAATAGATGTAGACACATTGTCGGTCAACGTCAATAGATCCACCATTCATGATTGTAAAAATACATTCACCTTTCTAGTCTTTTATTTATTTGTTATTTTTTAAAAGGAAAGAAAGAAAAGAACAAGGTCACTAAATGTTAATTAATCACCCATCATTTAATACTATGTTTAACAAACCACAACCATACTAGCAATAACATGATGATAATAATAACTATCATTATTATCTTTTTTGTATAATAGAAATATTAAATCTAGACCCTTATAGTTCGCACGATTTTTGTTTTAATCCTTTAAGTTTTAAATATTAAAACAAACATTTTTACATGGATCTGAATAATATTATTAAATTGTATTTAAAAATAATTATTATTTAAAATTTTAAAAAAATTAATAATATTTTTAAAACTAAAAAGGATTAAATTATATTTAAGTCCAATTTTATAAAAATAGATAAAATTAACCTTTTTATAATCAACATTATCATTTTTATATTTATCATCTTATTATTACTGTTTCTTTTTTTTTTTTTTTAGAATATATTTTTTTAATAAAATATTATTGTCATGTTAATAAATTATATTTATTATTTTTTTTGGGTAAGTACTGCATTAAGCACAAAAGAGGGGGGCACCAGAACAAGAAACCCAGTTACCCCAAGGTACAAGAAGAGATCTCCTCCAAAAGGATTTGCTCTTGGATAGTATCTGGACAATTAAACATATTAGAGCTCGAACAAAAAATGGTTAACTTATTTTTCATTGATTCTTTAGCTGCTAGATCAGCACACTTGTTTGCTTGTCTTGGAGTCCAAGAAATTCTCCAGTTGTGTTTTTTCATTGTCTTCTTAATGGACGTGATGATCTCCCAAGAGCTCCACGCACACGGCTCATCCCTGTCCAACAGCTGGTTGACCACTGAACGGGCGTCACTCAGCCATTCTATGTCTTTCCAGTTGGATTCCTCAGCTGTGGCCATTGCCCACTCGATGGCCTTTATTTCGGCGAGTTCACTTTCCATTGGAGTAGCTGGTTTAGCAGCTAGCAGAAGGACTTTACCTTTGTCATCCCTTGCTATAAAAGCTAAACCAGTTTTACCTGGACTACATGCGGCATCTGTGTTTATGCAGATTTTGCCTTTTAGGGGGGGGCGGGGGGATTCAGCTGACCTCTTTGGGAGAAGGAGTAGGGATGTGTCTATTTAGCACCACTTGACTGTACTCTTCAACTAGAGATTCCCATCCTTTTGTAACCGTGATCAAGGTGCCAGTGTTTTCAAAAATTCTGTCATTTCTCATCTCCCAGACTACAAATAGAAAGGTGGCCAAGAGCAGAGTAGTAAACTCTTTGCCTCCAAACTTTGAATGTAATTGGGAGGACGGATTTAAACACCACAAAACTATTTCTTGAGCATTATTGGCAACTACAGAGTCTATCCTAAGGCCCCATTTGCTTCCGAAGGCTACTACTCTAGTTGCTGGACACTTGGTAAATAGGTGGGTCGGGGATTCAAAAATGAAATCGCATAAGGAGCATCTCGAGTCCCCTTTGCCTGTTCTTTCAAATAAAAGGCCCTTGAAAGGCAGAACCTCGGCTTCCATCCTCCAAAGAAACATCTTGAGCCTCTCATGGAGTTTGGAGGCCCAAATCTCCTTCCAAAGTTTATCGCCAATTTCCCCGTTGCTTGATAGAATTCGATAACAGCTTTTCAAGGAAAAAACTCCGTTGTTTGTACCAGTCCAGAACAGTTTGTCCTCAACGTTTGGTCCACGGCGCTTTACATTTTTGATGGCCTCAATGGAATCTTGGTCACACATCGCTTGTAGCTTCGTTTCGTCCCATGAGAGAGTGTGTGGGTTCAGCAACTCCGCAACTCTCTGCACTTGACTTTCATTTGCTCCCTGAATGAGCTTGGGAGTTTTGTCTCTGATATCTGGGACCCACGGGTCCTTCCAAGGGTTGGTGTCCCATCCGTTTCCTATTTTGAAACAGGATCCCTCTCGAACTATCTGTTTCGAACATAAAAGGCTCTTCCAAACGTAAGAATTTCCTGCTTTGAATTTGCAACCGAAGAAAGGTTTGTTTCTTAGATACTTAGCTCGGATGATTTGTGTCCAAAGGCTGTCCTCACCCTTGGCTAGTTTCCAACCAAGTTTAGCCAAGAGAGCTAAGTTGAAATCTTTGAACTTCCTGAACCCCAGGCCTCCAAGAGCTTTAGGTTGGCATAGAAGGTTCCAGCTTTTTAGAGCTAGGTAGTGTTTGCTGGCCTCCTTTGCCCCCCACAAAAATCTTCTGATAGCTGTGTCCATCTCATTGCATAGAGAATTTGGGATTTTGAAAGTTGACATTGGGTAGACAGGGCCTGCTTGTGCCACAGACTTGATCAATGTAGCCTTTCCAGCTTTTGAGAGAACTTTACTCTTCCAACCTTCCAACGTGTTTTGCAGTTTTTCCTTGAGCTTCGAAAATTCCTTACTTCTATTTTTTCCTAGCAAGAGAGAGTTTCCGAGGTTATTAGAGCCAGCTTTTAGGTCCTTGAAACCTAGTTTTTCTTTTATCAAAGCCTTAGTTCTTGCTGGAATGTTTCTTGAGAAGAGAATCTGAGATTTTTCTGAATTTGGCTCTTGTCCTGACCACCTGCTGTAAAGCCTTAAAACTTCTTGGACGCCCTTAACATTTTGGTCATTTGCTCGGCAAGCCACCAGAATATCGTCTGCATAGAGGAGGTGAGAAATTGCAGGTGCTTCCTTACAAATCTTGATCCCTTGGATGTTTGAATTTTTCTCCATTAACCTCGTGAATATCTCTGAGCCTAGGATGAACAAAAACGGGGATAGGGGGTCTCCTTGGCGAATTCCTCTTTCCGGATTGACCGTATCCATTTTACTTCCGTTGATTAGGAGATCGAATTCCACCGAGCTGATGCAGCTGAAAATCATTCTCCTGAAGTCCTCAGAAAAACCCCATAACTTTAGAACCTTGGTGATGAACTGCCACTCCAACCTATCATAGGCCTTCTTCATGTCAATCTTAACAAGCATCAATCCATTCTTCCCTTTGTGTTTCCGAACTTTGTGGGCAACCTCTTGACCGACTACCGTATTCTCCGCTATCCATCTGCCTTCAAGGAAGGCTCCTTGGTGAGGGGAAATGATTTTGGACATCAGGGGTCTCAATCTAGCTGTAAGGATTTTAGCTACTATCTTGTAACAGAAGTTGCAGAGGCTGATAGGCCGGAACTAGTTGAGATTAGAAGCATTCTTTGTCTTGGGAATGAGGACCAACATTGTCTTGTTCACTCCCCTTGTGATATTCTTTGTTCTAAAACTTTCCTGCACCATATCTATGAGTTGAGTCTTTACAATACTCCAGTAGGATTCGTAAAAAATACCCGAAAAGCCATCAGGTCTATGGGCCTTTAGAGGGTGTAGCTCCCAAACTGTCTTCCTGATTTCTTCCTCCAAGGGGATTGCCATAAGTCTACTGTTTTCCTCCTCCGTGATATAGCTGACTCCCATATCATCCAGCTCTGCCTCAAAGACTGGGTTTGAAGAAGTGAAGAGTTCAGTAAATCCTTCTTTGAAATAATTGCTAATTTGTTCCCTGTTATGGATCCATATCTCTCCTTTCCTTATGCAGTCTATTTTGTTCCTTCTTCTTTTAACAAGGGTGGACGTATGGAAAAATTTGGTATTACGATCTCCTTCAAAAAGCCATGTTTCCCTCGATTTCTGTTTCCAGATGCTTTCCAGCCTGGTTCGTTGTATTCTTAATTCATTCTCCATGACAGTTTGCTTTGCTCTTTCTTCCTCTTTTCCATACTGAATCTCTTTCAGTTCTTTTTCCAGCCTCTTTATATTGTCTTGCACAAAGCCAAAGTGGGATTTATTCCATCGTTTCAGAGCTATTTCTGCGTTGTGGAGCCTTCTGAGCAGCTTGTGAGCCTCCATTCCATTTCTTGTTTCTTCGTTCCAAGCCTTTTTAATTATCTCACCACTAGAAATGTCCTTTATCCATGCTTTCAAAAATCTGAAGGGGCGGTCTCTCCTCTTCTCATTCTCGTGAGAATATAAAAGGAGAGGAGAGTGATCCGACTGTTCTAAAGCCAGATGACTGATTTTGGCTTCACTAAAGAGGGAGAGCCAATCTTGATTGGCCAAGCCCCTGTCAAGTCTCTCTTTTATGTAAGATCGTCCTTCCTGTTTGTTTTCCCATGTGAATTTTTTCCCCGAAAATCCGAGATTGATTGCTCCCACATTCTGTACAAAAGTGTTCAAATAGGAGTGATTTCTTTTAAAACCTTTGCCTCCAACCTTTTCTGTGTCATCCAGGATTTCATTCAGGTCTCCTAAGATGAGCCAAGGCAGCTTGCAGTTGAGAATTGTTTCTTCAAGAAGTTCCCAAAATTCCGCTTTTTCTTTTCTGTAGGGAGTTCCGTATACTCCAAGAAAGCACCATCTCTGTTTTTCCTCTAGGTCTTTGACTGTTCCACAAATCACTCGTTCAGAACTCCAACTCAGCTCAAACTTACACTCATCCTTCCACATAAAGGCTAATCCTCCAGCTCGCCCTTTCGCTTTAACTATTTCGAAATTGTTGAAGCTGAGAGTTTTGCAAATTTTTGTCATTTTGTCCTTGTTTGCTTTAGTCTCCATGAGATAAAGGCAATGAGGATCGTGTCTTTTGATCAGGCTACAGAGGGCTCTGGCTGTATCTTTTCCTCCTATGCCCCTACAATTCCAAGAAATGACCTTTATTGGCGAGGGGGGGGGGGGGGGGGGCATGAAATGGCCCGCCTCCTCGGCCGACTGAAAATCCTGGTGATTTGTTGATGTTTGTCCTCTCTCGGTCCTTCTAGATGGTGTTCTTGCCTGGATATTGGATCTTCTAGCATCCTTCTTCCACTTTCTTGACCTTCCTGAATTTGCTTCATAAGATCCTTGACTGAAGGGAATTTCTTCAAAAATAGCGGTTGTGATCTGGGTGCTTGGCATATTTGGGGATTCCTCTCTGGGTTCCTGGGGTCTTTCCTCTTGTGTTCCTGCACTCCCTTGAAAGCTCTCGAAGAATATGGGTTCCAGGTCTTCCAACACCTCTATTACTCTTGGGCTTTTTCTGAAAGGGTGTTCTGAGAGAGCTTGGGCTGCCCTTTTTAGAAGAGGGGGTGGGATTTCCTTTCTTGCAATTTTTGAACCACTTGGCCCAGAAATATGGCCCGGTTCTGGTATAGGCCCAATTGGTTTGCTTCTTTCCTGGTTATTAAAAAAAGATATATTATTTAAAATTACAGAGGCCCACTCACCTAGAATTTGAGGATCAAAATTGGAAATTCTTGCTTGGTGAAGCATGGCTGCGTAAAAATCTTTCAGATTTCCTTCACAATTTGAATCCATAGTCTTTTTTAGAGAATCTAGTTCAGGACAAGTATCCAAGGCTGATTGTAGGTCTGCCATAGGCGTGCTTTTGTTGCCCTCCTCGAGCAGCACCACCTGCTTCTGTCTGGCCCTATTCTGACATTTGGTGAGTTGCTTTTCTAGCAGTCTATCACATTCCTGTAGCTTCTTCCTGTGATGGGTTTGACTTGCTTCTTCCTCCGGTAGGTTAATGAAGAGAAGGTTGCCGCCGTGCTCCGCCCTGATCCGCGGTCCATACAGCTTGGCCGTTATTCCGTTTGCTGAGGTAATAGTTGCTGGGTTTTCATATCTGCAGATTCCAGTGACATGGTCTAGTTTTCCGCATTTGTAGCAGAAATTAGACAACTTCTCAAACTTAAATTGGATCCATCTTTCGGTTCCATCTTCCCTGTCTTGAAAGAAGCCCGGTGGAAGGGGGTTGAGGGTGGAAATATCAACTCTGATTTTGAGGAATCGTTGGCCTACCACACATTTCTTTGTCAAGGATTCTTTGTGAACGCCTCCCAATTGGTTTCCGATTTGTGCTGCTATGTGTTCATTCATGTATAAGGGGGGTAGCCCGTGTATCTGGATTGAGAAAGCTGTTGTGTCAAAAGAGATTTCCTTGATGGATTTGTTTGGTGGCCACTCTTTTAGAATGAGATGGGCTCCGTCGATGGACCAGGGTCTGTTCCTGAAGATTTGGTCCTTTTCCTCCATGGAGCCGAAGAGGAAAGTGAAGGTGCTTTCGTCAATCTTCGCGACTTTAACCTTGGTTTTTACTCTCCAGATTTTGGGAATGGTTTCTGCAAGTTTGAATCTTCTGAATCTTCTCGCAGTGAGGATTCTTCCTACTAACGTTCTTTCTGAAAAGGACTCTTCCTTGTCTGTGTTGGGTTTCAGTGTGAGTGTCCTTAGGGCCTGTTGCAAGACTTTCAAATTGCTCTGCTGGTTGTCCATTTCCCTGTGAAACACACTTACAGGAGAAGACTGGACTGGGGAAAACTTCGTGTTTCCGGATAGTGTTCAAGATAAAATAATTCCTTCTTGCTCCTTTGTGTGTCAGAGTCTTTGAATGCCTCTGAAGCTCCCTCTTTGTCTCATAATTTTTTCTTTTTGGGTAATTTCTCTTTGTCTCATATGAATGCAATAACACACAAAGAGAAGAAGACTTTTCTTTTCTTTTCTTTTTCTTTCTTTCTTGATCATCTCTCTCTCTCGACGCGAAGCCGATCTCCGATCTGTTTCTCTCTCGACGTCGATCTCAGATCTGCTTCTCTCTCTCGACGATGATCTCAGATCTGCTGGTTACATCCTCGCCGTCAGATACACTTTCTCTCTCTCATGTCTTGTGTTGTTTTTGTAAAACTGTTTTTCAATACGCGTTTTACTTTGTCAATAACCCGGAGCTGCAAAGAATTGGTGTGGTGTATCTTTAATAATGATCATGAGCTTCCCTTCTTTGCTCTCATTCAGATTCTTTTGTGTGGTCATGAGTTAGGCTTTGGGGATATATATATATATATATATACACACACACAAGTAATTGAAAGAGAAGGCATAAATATATGTGTGTGTACATGTGGGTGAGAGGGAAAGGTAAATTATATTTATTATTGTTACTACTATTAACTTTATTTTTTATAAATTTGGAAGGAAAATTTTTGCACAACGATTCAGAACCAGGACATGTCCAGATGGACATATTTATTATTGTTATTATATAAATAATTTTGTATATGGACACAGACTTTTTTTTCTTTTGAAACCGCGTGGACGCAGACTTTGATGATCGGTCAGTCGACATTTCTGACTGTAAGGTCCCAAAAAACAAAAAATAATAAAATAAAATAAAAAAACAAAAGGCGCTGAAGTCGTCAAGGCGTGTTTTCTTTTTTTTCTTTTTTCAATTTTAACTTTTTGTTTTGTTTCTTGTTTCAGTTTTCTTTCTTCTTTAAACTTTTTGGTTTTTTTTTTTTTAAAAAAAAAATGAAAAATACAATATGTTCGGAGAGTGGGCTCAACGCTCTCTGATATCACGTGGGCACAACTACTTCCCCTATCCCTTTGACCAAGGTGACACAAACCAAGTATATAATATATGATGAAGAAGAAAGAAACCCAGGAAAGTGGAAACCAACCACCACAATAAAAAATAGAAGAAAAGCAAAAGCAAAAACAAAAAAATAAATAAAAACTCAGAACCCAAGAAGAGCTTCGGAGGGAAAATGGGTCTCTCGGAGAGGTTGAGGCTGAAGCTGAGCTCGGTGGCGGTGGTGGTTGTATTGGTGGGCATGGTGGCGAGCTTGGCAGATGCGCAGGAAAACTCTTGCGCTAACAAATTGGTTCCTTGTGCATCGTACTTGAACTCAACGACTCCACCACCTGCGTGCTGCAACCCACTCAAAGAGACGGTGACCAACGACCTTGACTGCCTCTGCACTCTCTACAACACCCCTGGTTTTCTTGAAAATTTGGGCCTTAATATCACTCAGGCTCTACGACTTACCCAGGCCTGTGGCGTCCCCGCCGACAGAGTCCAATGCAATGGTAACTTTTATTTTTTTATTATTTTTTCTTTTTGAGCAGCTTATATATGAGTTGTGGATTAAATTCTGGACCACGGTCCGTGATCTTTTTTGTTCTGTTCTTTTATTTTTTTATTTTTTATTATTATTATATTTTTTTTGTTTATGCAATTTTATGCTGGAAGAAATAGGATGTTTTAAAGGTAGATATTTTTTTAAGGGTTAATTGCAATTTAGTGTCTGTAGCTTGTGGAAATTGTATGTTCGAGCTTTAAATTTAAAATGTTCTAATTCAGATTTTTAAGTTTTAATTTGTTTTGTTTTAGTCCAATTGGATTTTGAGCGAATGGCTATTAACAGTTTTGAGACAAATGACCTGTTTGTATTGAAAGCAATTTTTTTGCAAAAAAATAAGAATCAAAATGGCTGTGAATTAAAATTAGAGACTAAATTGCGATAGAGAATTGCACTTCAATTTTTTAAACATCACTTTAGCCAAAAAAAAAAAAAAAAGAATTCAATCTGACCAAAAATACAACAAATTGAAACGTTTTAAATTTGTGCTTCGAAAATGCAATTTCCAACTTAGAGGCTATCAAAGTGTAACTAATCCTTGTTTTAATTAACTGTGTGATGTTATAATCTTGAGCTGCTGAGAATCTTTAATTTTTAATTCTTTATTTATTTTTTTTAATTTTTTAATTTTATTTTATTTTTGGGTGGGGTTTCAGATCCCTTTCAGGTTTATTTTTTATGTACAGACTTCATACATCTTGATTCTATTAGCTGTTCATCGAATAAGACTTTGAATTCATATGTACTTTTCATAAAATTTTGGAATGTTTCTAATAATTTTTTTCTGATTGTTATTTTATTAATGTTTTTTATATAATTGTATCTTCAAAAAAAATTTATTTTTTTGTTTAATATAATTTTTAAATTTTAAATGTTTAAAATTATTTTGCATTTTTTTTTTCAGCTACAGGTCCCTCTCCTCAATCTGTTCCACCACCCCCAGGTGAAAATTTCCTCTATAATTGTTTTTCACTTTGTTTTATTTTATTTTTCCTGAAAATCATAGCTTGTTATTCATTATTTTATTTTTTTCAAAATTATAGCTTATTATTCTCTTATTAGAAAAGACCTAAGTCAACCAAATATAGTGCCTTAAATATAAGAAGTTTGCTATTTGTCATTAATAATAATTATCACCAGTGAAATCTAATTTAATTAGTTATGTATTAATTTTTTATTTTTAAATTTTAATTAAAAAAAATAAACTTTTTTGAAAAATCATTTAAATGATCAAATAACATATGAGTTCCACCAATAATGATCGGGAATGATAAAAAGCATTTTTCTAAATGCATGCATAATATTAGTTTTACAGCTTGACCTGCAGTTAATTATTATCTTTCTCTCTTGCTCATATATATTTTTGATTTTAAATTGGGATTGACGAAAGTCATTGGACATAAATGTAACACACATTGTAAGGAAAAATCATTTATTGGTCTTCACGTTAGGTCCCACAGTGGAATTCAAATTTAAATTTTATAACAGTAAATATTGCCATTTGGCTCTCTGGAAGTGACAAGCAGATGAAATTAGGTGTGATTCATGGGTTTACCTACTCTAAATTTAATATGCCATTACTGAGGTCTTATTAATGTTGGTAAGGTGTAGTTTAGATGATACCAACTCTTAAGGAAGCTTTTGTAGACCCAAAAAGACTGTGATTTGGTGTTGCAATTTAGAGTGGCGTGTCCAAAGCAAGAAAAGTATTTGTTGCTAAAACGGAAAGGAAATGTTTAACATTGTGGTTCATACAAAGCATAATATATTAATGGGGAAAACAAACACACCACAAAGAAATCCAATCAAGTAGCTTCATTCTGTACTGAAATGAAAACCAAAGAAGAAGAAGAGAAAAAAAATGCTTCATTCTATATTTTCTTTTCTTTTCCTATTTTATCGCAACCAAATTATAGCAATTAGCACTGTTTATTAATAGAAATTGATTATTAGAATGATTTGGAAAATTTAATTAGTTGAAAGATATTACTCTTCTTAGCAGAGTGCTCGAAAAATAACTTATAGTACGGTTTGGTCTTAACCCTTGCCACACGTACACCAACAAATACCGTGAGAGGCACTTAATTTCTATGCGATTAGTTAAATTAGTCATCGGTAAAGGAGATTTGCAAAACTTTTGAGAAGACAAAGTTGATTAAGAGATTGAAATTGTCATACTTTTTCTTACGAGTATTGCTTGTGTGACAACAGGTTATAATATGCATCTTCTTTCTATCAAACCTTCATTTTCCCAAAATCTTGGTCTTCTTTCATATAATTTTAAATCTCTTGGCAATATTTAGTAATTAATTATCAAAGAATTTTATGTAAATAAGTGCCCTAAGTCATTTACCTCTATAATACCCTGCAAAGAAAAGATTTCAAACATCTCGTAGAGGGTAAGTTTTGTGTGACAAAAGATTATTAAAATTGAAGCCTTTGTTTTGTTTTGTTTTTTAGACACACACACACACACACACACACACACACACACACACACACATATATATATATATATATATATATTGTTTTTGTTTTTGTCTTTTTTTTTTTTTTGGGTTATTTATATTAGAATTGGAAAGTGGAAATTCCAACTTGCATCATTGTCCAAATAAACAATAGAGATAGATTCAAGACTTTTTAAGTGTATTCAAACTGATTTTGTAAATGCAATCTCTGAATGTGAATATTTCCCTATTCTAATAATATTGTGAATTCATCTAACAGGAGTTCCAGGCAGTGATGCACAGATGATCGTGTGGACTGGAATTTATACTCTGCTCATATTTTTGGCTTCTATGATGTTTTACTAGGTTATATATATATATATATATATATATACATACATATTACCCTTCGGAAGCCTATACAATTATCTGAAGTAAATAATGCTGAGGTCATTGCATCATTAAGATTTGGACATGGTTTAAGGATTATTTTGTTACTGGATCGCATCCTTTTTTTTTTTTTTTTTGGCATTGATTTTATATTTATGATATAATTGGTCTGCATCGGTACCCTTGATGTATCACTGAGTTATGTAATACAAGCAACTTTCAATTTGTTTCTTTTATAATACCTGGAATATTAGGATACATTAGAACGGTACTTTTTAGAATGGAGTGGTGATCCAATTAAAACTGTCTATCTAACTCTATAGCTTTCAATCAAGCTCCCCATATTGTTTCTAATTATTGGTGAATCAAATCAGGTCCCAAAAAAGTGAAAAAACTCTTTCCAAAGTTATAAGAGAATTTCACACATCAAGCGAATTCGTATATTGTCAATTTATTTAAAAGAAGAAATTCAAACATTATTTTCATTAAGTGAAAACAACAACAACGACAACATTGAGAGCACGAAGGAGAGTAAGGAAGCTGAAACATTTTCAAAAAGATGAGAAATGCTATTTGTTATCGTTAATGATTGAAAGTTTAAGGTTCTAAGTTAAAAGGTTAATACAATAAAGGGAATAACTTAAACCTGTTATATATATACCTTAAAAATTTCCATGTTTAACCAGCATAGGTGGAACTTTGTTCACATACTCTAACAATCACTATCTCGAACAAAGGATCAGTTGCCCTTTCCATTCTGGTAACCTCTCAAATTGACAACTATTATTTCGTCATATCTCATTGAGATCTTCTCTGCAGTTATGATGGCTCACCGCATTACCAAGGAGCTTCGATGGGATGACCTCCTCCATGTGGGAGTTGGCATGGAGGTCTTCATCCCCTCACCATCATGAAGTGAACTTTTCATCATCTAGTTTCAGCTATCAATCATGGCTTTACTCTTCATCATTGTGGTCCACCATCTGGGACTTATCCACCATTCGATTCACCTTAGATTCATCTCATGCATACACTTGGTTCTTTTTGAGTTTTAGACTCTTATATCACTTATTGAGGCTTGGGGTTGTAAGGGCTAGTTTGGGATTGTGTTGAGAAGTGTTAAAATCAATTATTCTAAAATTTAAGAGGATTAAAGTGTTTTGTAAAATAATAATTCCCCTGATTATTTTATAATTTAGGCAGTTACAAAGAAGCTTGTAGAATAAAATGGATACATGATTTTAAAAATATGATTCTCTTATAATCTCGACAAATAAATTTAAATTCCTACAATACCCTTAATTAATCAATAAAATAATACATTTTATTTACTTTTTATCCTATCAAACAATCACACTCATTTATCAAAAAAAAAAAAAAGTCATACTCAAATTAAAACACTTATTATTATAAACAATTTAATAAATTAATAAATTTAATATAATCATTGATCATTTGTTATATATATATATATATATATATATTAACAATATTTTTAAATTCAATTTTAATAGAAAAAATATCACAACATAATTACATATAAATTATTATTTTTTTTAAAAAAATATACACATTATGTCTTTTAGTAATTGTAAACTTTATATCAATTAATTTAATAAGTTACCAATTACTTTTTCATAACTTTTATACATTATAGTACTTTTATTAATATAAGTTACCAAACATTTAATTGATTTTTTCTTCAGACTGAGTCTTTCTTTAGTATAGCTGTAGCTAATTCTTGGTTCAATGTAGCTACAGCTCCAGCTGAATTTTTTGGAACCAAGTAATAGTAAACTAAGCCTAAGCAAAAAGGTTAACCTAATAGGGCAGATAACAAAGTCTCTTACATATCTTTCTGGATCCTCATGTTTAATTGATGTGGAACTTTATTCGCACATTTTAACAATTGTACCTATCTGTTAAGTCACAATTTATTAAGCTATCATTAAATGATTTATTTTCCCAAATTAAATTTTTAGTATAAATTAAAAAAATAAAAACAATCAAATGGCTCCATGTTAAATGCCTAGCGACAATTTGAGATTACATCGTGCAATTGAGAGATAAATAAATCGTTTATTGGAACAAGATGAATGTATGTGGCATCAGTGTTCATGTACTAAAGATGAAGACAATAATAAAAGGTTTCTTCATAACCATGCTTCTTCTACAAGACAGTCGAATACAATAATGGGAATAACAAATTTATTAGAGGAATGGCAAACTAGTCAGGTGTTGATTCCATCGGTTTTCATAGATTACTTTGCTAATTTATTTAAAATTGGTGTTTCAATTTGTTGTAATGATCTATTTAATGGGGTTCAAGACCAGGTAACTGAACTAATGAATCAAAGATTGAGCATGTCATTTACAACAAAAGAGGTTCAAGTTAGCTTGTTTCAAATGTACCTTACATTAAAGCCCCTAGAAGTGATGGTACGCTAGTTTTTTTTTTATCAGAAATATTGGCAGGTTACTAAAGCATATTTGGATATTTTGAATTATAATGGGGATTTTAGTATTGTTAAACCACATTTTGATAGGTTTAATTCTAAAGGTTATATAAACTCTTCATGTGATTGAGTTCATCCCATCGGTCTTTGCGATATTATGTGTGAAATTATTGCCCAGACATTGGTTAGCCGATTCAAAAGTGTTTTGCCTTTGTAATATCATAAGAACAAAGTGCTTTTATCCTGAGAAGATAATGTAATGATGACGTTTGAAACAACACACATTATATATAATCAGAGAGGTGAAGATAATCATTTGTTTGTCCTTAAACTAAATATTAGTATGTGATCATGTTGAACGGGAATTTGCAATTAGCTCTTCAGCTTTAATTTGAATGTCCAAAAGATCATGGCCCTTGATAACAATCAATTATCTAGATCACATAAGAGACATTAAATGAATGTGACACAAAGCTGCTAAGAGATGGATTTGAATTTGAAATACCGAATTCCTTAATTGTTGTGCCCAATTGTTGGTGGGGTTGTGCTATTCACACTATGAAATTTAATACCCACACCACAATCTATACAAATCCAATTTTATTTTAATTTTGCTTCCTATACCCATATATGATACCTAATTATCCATAAATATAATTAAAAAGATACATTACAACTTCACGTATGGTTTGTTACTGCCTGAGTTATATAATTTGGATAAAACAAGATATGTCTAGTATACAAAACCCGAATGAATTCAAACTGTTTAGATTATGTATTAAAGATGACTACTGCACATATCATTCATTTCCATCCTTATTATATAATCTAGATGCAATCGAATACATTTGCTATACAAAATCCAGAAGGGCTCAAATCATCTGGGTTTCATACACTGAATACTACTTCACATATTGTTTTTTTCTATTCAAATTTTATAGTTTGAATGAAACAAGATACATCTAATTTTAAAGAACCCATATGTGTTCAAACCATCCAGGTTATGAATACTGGATGATTACATATATTGTTAAAGCAATTATTTTTTCTCATATATAAAAGTTAGACCTATTCAAAGCATCCAAGCTATTATAATGAACTACTTCAAAGTGATATGAAGGACAGATAAAATGAAATTTAAAAAAAAAAGAAAAAATATTAGAAAAGCATATAGAGAAAACAAATAAATCATAGAAGAAAGCTAAAGATATTTACATTTTCAGGGTTAAAAGAAATTATTTGGTAATCATTTCTCTATATTTTTTTCATTGTGATCACTAAACTTCATTTTCTCTATTGTTAAAGTTTACTATTTTTCTAAAAACTCCACTATAGTGTACATATGTAACACCCTGTCCTAAAGAACATCGAAATTTTTGTATGTTGACCGAGTTTGACCGAGTTGATAAAATGGGACCCACGATTGACTTTTGATGCAGATAGAATTTTGCATTGAGTGAGGCATTGTGGCAAAATAAGTGTCAATAGTAGTTCATGGACTAGTAGCATGTCCAAAACAGAGCTGTGGTTTGAAAGTTATAGGTGAATCAAGTTGCGATCCAAACTGTCCTAGCGATGTTGAGTTAGCTTTTTATTTTTATAGAAATTGGTTTTGACTTATATATTATTGTAAAGTCCCCATCAATATAAGTTCATACACTAGTGGCACGCTTAATTTTGACATTTTGTTGCAAAGACCTTCAAAATTTGATAAATTTTTCTAAGACTGCTTTTATGGAGTACCAATTTGTGAGTATGTGAAAAACGTTCGCACAGTGCCCACCAATACTGTGCCACATGACAATCATTTGGCCAATTCTGTTAGTGCACAATGGCACCTACGAGTGGCTTTATTGGTGAGTGAAGGGAAGAGAGAGAGAGGAGAGAGAAAAAGGAAAGAGTGAGAGAGGAGAGAAAAGAGAGAAACCGACCACCATTGATTCACTATGCTCCGATCATCTGGGGCATGCATGTGCCGCCCATGGCTAGCTGAATCCATGGCGCATTGAGATAAGCTTGATTTCCAGCGGTGGTGCCACCAGTTTTGTTGGCCGGTTTCTTCCAATCCGACCACCACCTATTCTCTCTGCCCATACCACCATGAAACACATCCTCCGGCAGTCCTTGCCACCAAGTTTGATAGCCAGTGGTCGCTGGACATACTGGTGTTGGACTCAGCGAGTTTCGAAAGTGTCCATCACACTTTTCCACCTATTTTAACCTCCCTAAGCCCAAATCCAATGTCCTTTTCATCCAAATCTTGCTAGAATGGGAGATTCGGGATAGTTAGCACCCGAGCTTCTTGGTCAGATCTTTATCACCATTAGTCCGATCTCCAAGACGTAAGACCTAGTTTGTAATCTTCATATCATGAGCTTCATTTTGGTATATAATTTGCCTATTTTGGACAAAGTTAATGTTAGCTTCCTTGGGTAAACTCTGTATCTTAGACCCGATTAGATTACTATTTTAATCGATGTTATGTTTTGATAATATTTTAGACACCCCTGTAAATATAGGATCGATCCTATGGAGGATCCCGAGTGATCCATGTAATTTAGGTAAGTGGTCTATTTTCAAAATCTATTTTCAAACCGTTATAATCATATATTTGTGTTATTTAAATTTATGAAAATATTTTATCTATATAAATTTAAGAAAAATTGTCATTTAATTGTGTAGTGCTAATTTATGTAGTTTAAATATAATTGTTGCATAAAAATTGATTTTCTAGTTTTAAAAAAATACTTGTGTTAAATTTATTGTGCATAAAAATATATTTATGTATATATAATTTTGTGTAAATTGTATCTATCTCAAAATAATTGATTTTAATGAGATTTAATAGATTTTAAGATACAGTTTGGGAAATTGAGAATTTATGGGTTTAGAAAGATTTGTTAACAAACCCATTATTATTTCTAAAATTTTGGTGAATATTATATTTCTAATTACTTTGTTTTAGATGCATCATACAGTACTAGTGTTCTATACTATATTTGCAATTAGCACGTAGGTATTGATTAGCCATCATGGGAGCTATTGGTGAGAGGGTTGGTAAGTATTTTGCACAATGACCATCAACCGTCTCCTTTGGCTACAAATTGGCAGGTTATTAGCATCGGCACCTTGAAATGACAAGGTGACTGTTTGCATATATCTCCCTTTAACTTTTCCTTAAAAGTGATACTTGGGACGCCAAGTGCTACCTGGCACCATTTGATATATAGTGTGTTGCATCAGGTTGTTTTCCTAATAATTTTTTTTTTAAAGAAAAAATGCTTTAAAATATATTTTATTATATTTTAATTATTTATTTTCAATTTATGTTTTAAATTGTTTAAAATGCTACTTTATAAATTATTTAAACTATTGGATTTAATTTTAACCCATTATACTATTTTTATTATTTAATTAATTTATTCAATTATAATTTTATATATTCATGTAAATTTTATCTTTTTTATATATTAAAATTTTCTTATATAAATTTTATTTATGATTTTACTCTATTTTATTTTGTCCTAAATTTAATCATTGTTTATTTTATTTTTTCCTAAATTTAATTATTGTTTATCAAATTATTTTCAACTTTTTTTAATTTTAAATCGTTTATATTTTTATTTATTTCCATGATTCTTGAGAAATATAAAAATTATGGGTTTTGTGAAAATCATTTTAAAAAGGAAAACTTTTCAACTTAGAGAAATAGTGAGGGTTTTGAGAGAAAATTCTTAATATTTATTTATTTATTTACTTATTCACTTATATATTTCTTATTAATTGTCGTTGTTTTATAATATTATATGTTACTTTCGTAGTTAGGTGTCATTCACTGATATTATTAGCATTTTATTATTTTTCTATTTTTAAATCCTTTCCCATAGGCTTAGATGCTAATAGGCATGAAATGTTAGGGGGCAAGCTTGATGCCATCTGTGTGCTACTGTATTCTAAAAGAGCATTTCATTTGTTTTCTTTTCCTGTAATATATTTTTTTTCATAAATTCTTGTATTTGTATTAAATTTGATGCTTGAATTATACTCTTAGTATGCTCTAATTACAATTGTGTTGGATTATTATTATTTATTCACTTCTGTTGTTATTTTGTAATTGAAGTGTTGCCCCTTGTGGAAAATCTTGTAGTACGATGGGATGAATAAGGTGGTGCTTTATTAGAGTGAGTTTTCTGTGCAGGAAATTTTAGGGCAAGTCCAACCTTTAGGGGAGATGCAGTCAGATTTTCTGTAGGAACATGTGGTAGGGTTTCCTCTAATTGGGGCTTGTTTAGGGTTCTAGTAAGGAATATTAAGCGGGTTCTAATAGAGTGGTATTAGAGCTTTAGGTTTCTACATCTTCAAGGGATTGTGCATTGTTATGCATCCCATTCGCAAATTTATTTTTTTATTTTGACATTGTTGAAGTGTCATTCATTCTAAACTTTTATTATGTTTCTCCAGAATCCACTTTGATGCTTTCGAGAGTTTCAGTAGAAGATCGAGTCTCAAAAAATTTGCCTCCAATTGACCCGAGCCTTGGGAGTTTTAACTAGTTACACCGTAGACTAGGCCCAATGGTTGGGAGTTGTGAATTTTAATGGAGCCCAAGGTCGAGCAGCGGCCATTAATTGGTTAGCCGACATGGAGAAAATCCTAGAGGAAGGGATGCAATGCCTCGATGAGGACATGATCAGAATTTTTTACCTTTTTGTTTTCAATGGGGTCTGGAGGTGAAAATTCAAGGATCTGTGTCAAAGGAATATGGCAGTCTTAGAGTACAAGAGGAAATTTTGAGAGATGTCTAAATTTTGTATGCATCTGTTTCTGAACAATGCTAGGAAGAAGACGACATTCATCAATGGCTTGAATGTGAATATAGCCTGGAACATCTTCAAAGGGGTGGACCCAACACGAGATGCCGAACTCAAGCTGGAGAGTTAAATCCAAATACACAGATCAAGGGGTAGGTGGTTCAAGGGCACTTACACAGGAGCACCTAGTCAAGGCTTCCCAAAGAGAAGTCATATCACAGGTTCCTTAGGCAGTGATGGACCGAGCCCCTGAGTTACTTTCCCACAGGGAGGCCAACGTTTTCCCTAAGTAACTCGACACTCGATCAATGGTGGTGCTAATTCCTATCAAAGGTTCAATCTTGGAGCTGGTCATAAATAGTTGTGTAGAATTTGTGCAAGTCACATGGCAAGCCTTGTAAATGGGATGGTGTGTACTTTCAGTGCGACAGTAGGGCCACATGAAGAGCGATTGCCTCTATGTGATGCCAGGATGCTTGGAGCAATCCCATAAGCCTAACAGACTAATGGTTTTAGAGGCTAGAGTTCCCAAGCGAACCAAGTAGCAGGTGGTTCATCGGATTGGAATAGTAATCCACGGGACCAAGCCAGGGTAGAGGATGGAGGTCTTAGTAAATAAGCCAAAGTTAAGTGTCTGCACTGATACAATAGGAGGGCCTTAGCCACACCCAATGTGGTTACAGGTACATTGAACATTTTTTGTATTGATGCACTAGTATTAATAGACACAACAGCTACTAATTCCTTTGTCTTGAAAGAATTCGTTGCCCAAGTTGGTATAACTCCAATCCCTCAAAGGTGTCAATTAGACATAGCTACCCTTACAAGAGAGTTGTTATTGCCTAGCTAAATGATTAAAGGATGCCATTTCCACATTGAAGATCAAGTGATGGAAGCAAATCTGATTTTTCTTATCTTTTTGGGCTAGACATGATCGTAGGCATGAATTACTTGCTGTGAATCATGCCTCAATGGATTGCCATAACAAAGAAGTGACATTTAGGCGACAGAGCCTATCAAAGGTGGTGTTCCATGGAGAATATAGGAAGCCTTCACTCGGGTTGATTTTCATCCTCATTGTTAAGAAGTTACTAGGGTTACCATCGGAGAGAAAGATCAACTTTGCCATTGATTTAGTTTCAGGCATCGTACTCATTTCTTTGCCACCATACCAAATGACACCAGTAGAGTTGACAGAGCTAAAGGTTCAACTACAAGATCTGGTGGATAAGGATTTTATTAGTCCAAGTATGTCACCTTGGAAAGTTTGTAAAGAATAAATGTAGTATCTTGAGGTTATGCATTAAATAAAGGCAACTTAATAATGTGACCATCCCAAATTTCTCGTCGTTGCTAAGGATTGACGACCTGTTCGATTAACTTTAAGGTGCGAAAGAGTTTTCCAAGATTGACTTAAGGTCTTGTTACCATTAATTGAGAACTAGGGAGTCAAATATCCCCAAAATTCCCTTCAGGATGCTATATGGGCATTATGAGTTCCTAGTGATGTTGTTTGTGCTTTCCAATGCCCTAGTGGACTTTATGGACTTAATAAACCATGTGTTTTGCATGTTCCTAGACCGTTTTATAATCGTGTTCATAGATGACATTTTGGTTTATTTGAGGATTAAAGAGGAGTGCGTGAAGCATTTGAGGAAAGTGCTTTAGACTAGGCAACACCATCTACATGCTAAGTTTAATAAGTATGAGTTTTGGCTAAATCGAGTGGGTTTTCTCAGGTACATAGTGTCGACAGATGGCATTATGTGGATCCCAAGAGAGTGAAAGCCGTTTTGAATTGGGAGCACCCTACTACCATGACAGAAGTGTGGAGTTTTCTTGGCTTAGCAGGATACTACTGCCATTTCATGTAATGATTTTTCAAGATAGCAGGGCGACTCCATTATCTAACCTAGAAAGAGGTAAAGTTCGAATGGATGGACATGTGCAACTATCTTGTCTTTACCAAATGGGAACAAAGGTTTTTTTTTTTTTTTTTTGGTGACACAATACATCAAAGACTGGGTTACATGTTGATGCAAACCAAAGACTGGTTGCATGTACCTCACGACAATTGAAGAAGCATAAGAGGAATTACCCCATGCATGATCTAGAACTTTCAATGGTAATCTTCACTCCAAGGACCTAAAGGCATACTTGTGCTCGTTTTACACCTACCACAAAAGCCTCAAGTACATTTTCACCCAAAATGAGTTAGATATGAGGTAGAGGAGGTGGATGGAGCTATTAAAGGGCTATGATTGAGTGATTAACTATAACCCAGGAAAGGTTAATGTGGTAGCTAATGCTTTGACAAGAAAAGCTGCTGGATTCTTAGCCCATATACAATCGTTCCAACTTCCTCTCATGGTCGAGTTGTAGAAGATGAGAGTGGTAATGCACATGCATCCTTTTGGAGTACTCATGGCCAATTTTCACATCTAACCAGTGCAAGTGGATTGCATATTGGAAATCCAAATGGAAGATCCCAAGCTAAGGACGATCGAAATTGAGGTATAAGAAGGGCTGGATATGGATGCTAATAAAGTACTATTGGTGGGTTGGCCTCAAAATGGATGTTACGGATTTTGTGTCAAAGTGTTTAATTTTTCAACTAGTGAAGATGGAAAACTAGAAGCCTAGAAGCCTTTAGGACAACTCCAACCCATGTCTATCCCCATTTGGAAATGGGAGCACCTCGATATGAACTTCGTGGTGAAACTTCCTCCCACAGCAAGAAGGTATGAAGGTATTTAGGTAATCATCGATTAACTCACCAAGTCAGTGCACTTCCTGCCTGTGCAACAATGGTTCTCACCTAAAAAGTTAGTTGACTTGTTCGTGAAGTGCATAGTTAGTCTACATCGAGTCCTATTAGCATCACATCCAATCGAGATCCACCTTTACTTCGAGACTATGGTAGAAATTAACGAATGCATTTGGAGTGAGGCTTAATTTAAGTACTACCTTCCACCCATAAATGGATGAACAATCAGAATGTACAATACAAACCTTGGAAGATATGCTAAGATCAGGCATCATGCAACTCTGAGAAAGCTAGGATGAACAACTATCATTGGTGGAGTTTGTGTATAATAATAGCTACCAAGTGAGCATTGAGATGTCTCCATACGAGGCCCTGTATAGATGACAATGTCAGACCCCACTGTTCTGAAATGAAATGGGTGAGCAGTAGCTTCTCATGATGGACAATGTGGTTGTGTCTGAATACCTATGTATGACCATGGGTAAGGTGAGAGTCATTTGAAAAAAAGATTGAAGGCTGCTCAAGACCAACAAAAGAATTACCCTAGTATGCACAAGAAGGATCTTGAGTTTGAAGTCGGTGATTGGGTTTTCTTAAAGCTACCCTTGTGAAGGGAGTTGTGTACTTTGATCGATGAGGGAAGCTAAGTCCTTGTTACATAGACCCGTATGAGATAACTAAAAAATTGGCTCAGTATATATAGGTTAGCACCACCAGAGGAGTTAGCACGAGTGCACAATGTGTTTAAAGTCGGTGATTGGCTTTTCTTGAAACTATACTCGTGGAAGTGAGTTGTACACTTTGGATAAAGAGGGAAGCTAAGTCCTCATCACATAGGCCCATACGAGATAACTAAAAGAATTGGTCTAGTGGCATACAAGTTAGCACCATCAGAGGAGTTCGCATGAGTGCACAATGTGTTTCACATTTTGATGTTGTAGAGGTACATTGCAAATTTATCACACATCGCGTTGATAGAAGATCTGTCATATGTGGAGTACCTAGTATAGATCTTGGATCGTGAGGAGCTAGTGTTGCACGACAAGACCATCCTACTAGTCAATGTCCTTTGGCAGAACCATTTGGTTGAGGAAGCAACGTAGGAGCTTGAAGCATAGATGGGAGAGTAGTACCCCCATTGCTCTAGTGATCCATGAAATTTTGTGGATGAAATTTTTGGAAGGTGGTAGATTGTAACACCATGTCTTGAAGTACATCTGAATTTGATTGAGTTTGACTGAGTTGACCAAGGTTGACCTAGTGGGTCTACGATTGACTTTTTGCTATGGGTAGAATTTTGCATTAACCGAGGCACTGTGGAGAAGTATGTATCGACCTAAGTTCATAGACCAGTAGTACGTCCAAAACAAAGCTTATAGGCGAAAACAGTTGAGGTCCTAACTATCCGAGTGATACCAAGCTGAATTTTAATTTTGGTAAAATTTGATTTTGACGTGTACATTATTGTAAAGTATTGTCCATACGAGTTCATTACCTAGTGGCATGCTTAATTTGGACATTTGGGTATGGAGTTATGGACCTTCAAAGTTTGATAAATTTTTCTAAGACTGCTTTTATCGGGTACCGATTTGTGTGTATGTGAAAAATGTATGCACATTGCTTACTGATGTTGTGCCATGTGTCAATTATCTAGCCAATCCCGTGGTGCATAGTGGCACCCACGGGTGGCTTTATTAGTGGGTGAGATGGGGAGAGAGGAAAGAGAAAGAGCAGAGAAAGAAAGGAGAGAGAAGAGAGAAATCAGCCACCACTAATTCACTGTGCTTCAGTCACTAGCGACATGCACATGCCATCCCATGGTGTAACCCACCTTATGACTGGTCAGATGGTCGAATCCCTCGGGGAGCACACCAGCAATGTGCTAGGATCAACATGATTTTAGACAGCAGTGCCGATAGATTTGCCAGCTAATTTTTCTCGATCTGGCCCACCCTTATTCTCACTACCCATACCATTGTGAAACCCATCTTCTGGCCATAATGATACGAACCTAGATCGACTCGTGCCTAAACCCATATTATATTAGCCCATATCTCAATTAAGTTCAAGTTATTATGGAAAAACCTTAACCCCTAACCAACCTATGATTAGAAAATTTGGTATAATGAAGACACCACAATAGGTGATGGATATCCTATTAATAAGTCAAAACTAAAACACTCACTCTCTAATGGTGTTTTAGGTATTCAAAGAGAACAAAGATAATTCTTCCTCACAAATTAATTTCTGAATATTATTAAAGGTGTGTTCTTTCTCAAAAATAAGTCCTTAAATAGGCTAGAGTCACAAAACAACAAAACCCTAAAAACCTAGGACAAAACCGACCAAGCATGTTAGATTCCTAATGTGGCCGAATTTTCTCTCATATCATAATCTAATTTTGATTAATTAATTCCTTTGTTTTCAGTTAGGAATTAATTAATTGACAATGGAAATAATAAAATAATAAATTTCCTAAGTTGATTTGTCCAGCAAATAAATAAATAGAAACCAAGTAAAAGACTAATTTCTCAAAACAAAAGTCAAAATCAAATCAGGAAACAAAATGACTATCTTTCTAACTAAGCTATCTTTGACCAATTTAAGCTTCAAATCAACTTCCATATGCCTTGTAGGGTGCCAAATAGGATGATCATTGAGTCCCACACGTTTCCCTCGGTTAGAATAAAGAGAAAATGCCAACTCAGCAAAATATAGTAAAGCCAGCAACAAAATCCAGCAAAACCGGCCAACTTGTCCCCTATGCACACAAGCCCTTTTTGTTTGCCTTTGATTCTACCGTGGCTTGATTCCATGACTTCTTAGTGATATTCATTGAATTCATGAAGTTTTGGAACCATATCTTGCTGCCCGGAGTCCATATTTACACGAAAATAGCTACCTGAGTCCGTATCGGCCTCCACCACTTGGATGTTTAAAAAGGGCCTTGTATCTTTGGGTATTGTCAAGGTCTTTTGAGAATTAATTACTCCATGTATAAAGGCAGCCAATTATCCTTAAATATCTTGGCTTGAGCTCTAGTGATTGGCCCGGTCTTCATCCTTATCGGGTCAACATCCAAGCGGATTATCGATTGTGCAGGTTTGGGTGGACTCACATCATTGTAAGATTTGTAAAAAAAAATGTTGCACTTGTTAAGTCCATGACACTCTCAACCACAAGCATGCCATAGTCCTCTAGGATATGAAGATGCCATGGCCATTCCATACTTGGGGATGAGATTCCATTGGACTATTCCATCTAGCCTTAAAGGGTCACATCTAGATTGTTAGAGCTATTGAATATTTTATAAAATGGGTGGAAGCTGCGCAAGGCCACTGAAGCACCTATGTCTAACTTCATTCAGAAGTATATGGTAAGCAAATACAGCATCCCTTGCAATATTGTAAGAGACAATGATGCACCATTTAGAAGCCACTTTGAACAGATATGGGGTTAAGCATAGATGTTTAATGGCATACTAACCCCTAGGAAATGGCCAAACTAGAGTTACTAACAAACCTTCCTTCAAATTTTAAGAAAAATAGTGTACGAGTATGCAAGGGGCTGCAGCTGTCATTTGTTGAATGCCTTGTGAGCTTATCGGATTTCACCAAGATCATTTATCAAATTCTCACCATATACACTAGTGTATAGATCTGAAGCTATGTTACCTATGGAAAAAGTTATCTTATCATAAGAACTTTATTAATTAATGATGTGGAATAGGAAGCCGAGTTGTAAGCTGATATCCAGAAAAAGAGCTAGAGGCCATGGATGAGAAAAGGCAAGCAGCCTACAACAACCTCAATCTTACCATAAATGAGTCATGAAAGCCTAAAATAAAACTGTACCTTAAGGAATACAAAAGGGCGATTTGGTGCTTAAAGCCGTAGACTTAGTCCAAAGGAAGGCATCACCTCCATCAAAATTGTATCATCTATGAGAAGTGCCGTTTATAGTTAAAGAAGCATATCTAAGTGGATATTTTTTGCTTGTGAACACTATTGAAGTGACCAAGTACAATCTAGTCAGTGGAAAATGGCTTAAACCTTACTATTCTTAAAGTAACAGTTAGACACAAAAGACCTTTCCTTTTTATCTATTTTGCCAAATTTTTAATAGAACAAACATGCTTGATATAAAAAGCATTCTTTTGATATTTTGTCCTCTTCGAATTACTATGTTATGTTAAAAAAAAAAAAAAAAAAAAAAAAACCTCTTTTGTGGTACTTTCTTTTACAAAATTTGTACCTCTAAATGCAAATTCAATGAAAGAAAAATATGTACTTTGGAAATCCACTTGTCCATTATCATCTTTTATTTTTAAATGCACAATAACTTGCAATGGAAAACATGATGCCTTGCTTTTGATAGGGGTGGTGCCTATGCTTTCAAATTGCATGACATTTTGCTTAAACACATAATGCCTTGATTTTATACCTTCAATTGCAAGATGTTTTATTCTCAAAGGTATGTAATTTTGCTTTTATAATTGCGTAATGTTTATTTGAAACACATGTATTGTCTTAAGAGGGAGAAATGCCATTTTGATTTTCACATAAATGCAATATTATTATTTTTGGTTCCACTTCTAATCTATACATGTTTTGGTCGTATGAGCATTTCGGGAAAAAAAAAAAAATTGGGCATGACTGCCCTTTAATTGAGTCACCACCCAAAGTTATAACTCTTTGTAAAACTTGCATGTTTATAAAGTCTACATATATTGAATAGCATAATTTACATAAGAACCACACTTTTCAAAGTTTTTTACAAAAGCCATTTATCATGAGTTTATGAAAATGCATGGAGGTTTAAAAACATAGTATATCTAAAAGAGAGGATCAAAATACCTAAAGTGTTCTACAATACATGCAATGTGCGAGATGCTAAATGGGTTTAGACTTATCCACTTCCAGGCAAGACACACTTCCATGTGAAATGCTGAATTAGATAGTGAGTTTATACTTATTTCCATTCAAAACTCACTTCTATGCAAGATGCTAAATGGGTTCTTACATGCCTAAAGCATACGTGAAATGCTGAATGAGATAGTAAGTTTATACTTAATTTCATTCAAGATTCACTTCCATGCAAGATGCAAGACTCAAAAATAAATCTGTACTTACTTATTTCTATCGAAGATGTAAAACTCAAAGATGAGTTTATGCTTACTTACTTCCATGCAAGATGCAAGATTCAAAGATGAGTTTATGGTTGCCTAATTTCATGCAAGAGGCAATGCCAAGTCGAATGATATTATCATTTAGATCCATAAGCATAATCTCAGCAAAATAAAGCAACAAATTCGGCAGCTAAAGTCATAAACATAATCTAAGGACAACAAAAACTAGCAAGTCTATTGTCCTAATTCCTAACAAAACAAACAAAAGTCTAAAAGATGAGGTAAACCAAATGCATTACTAGAAAACCCAAAGAGCTTGTTGCATTATCCAAATGTACTGAGATGTTAAAAGGTAAAGCCCATGCATTAGGAGGAGAACCGAGTGTTTTCTTTGAAGCCTTGAGCTCATCTAACTTCTTTTAGGTCTCTTTTATTTTGATATCCAATGTTTTTGAAGCAGTGGCTTTAACTGGTGAAAGAAAGAGAATGGAGCTAAACGATCCAAGCACTTCCTTAAAAAGTCAACGCCTAAAGCTTCATAGTATACATCCCTCCAAGCTAACAGAATGGGAAAAGCCATTTCCCAAGCACTTGCCCTACTCATATGCATTAGGATTAAGCCAATTCTTTAGAGGAAACTATGAAGCATGATCGCAAAAAATTTGAATTGTGAAGAAAATTTTTTGATTAAGACCTCAATCTCCTTAAGATGTGGAATGATAGAAGATGGAATGTTAATACTCTTAAAGCTCCCTATTGATTCAATATATGACACATAGGTTCTCCATATTCAACGATGCATACTTACCTCAATCTAGATTTCGAAAAAAATCCATCATCTTTGTTATATCTTCTTTGGAAAGGGATGCATTTGGACCATCCTTAATCAATGCCACCAATTTCTCAACTAATCTTTTATCATCATGCTTAAGGCTAGCAAGTCCTTTAAGAACAGGGGGCTAGGATGATAAGGTGTGGCTAAAGGAAACAAACACGCACTTCAAATTTCCTATGAAAAGAGAGTGGAGGTTGGATAACATTTTAGCATAAAAAAAAAGGAGTGGACAAGTCTATATTAATACTAAATAACAAATACAACTAGCTTACCCAATAGGACATCAAGAAAATTAATCCATGCCTATAATCCATGTAGAACTTCTTCAACATTTGCTTTAAGCATAAAATTATCTTGTAGGTCATTATACGAAAAATTCCTCTCCAAAATGGTAGTGAAGCTTCAGGGTTTTGTTTTCCTATTTTGGTGGTGGCTACATCTAGAGATTCCTCTTTTCATTGTTGTCCAAATTACCTAACAATGCCTTATGAGAAGGTTGTTGCGTAGTATGAAAATGGCTACTCTCAACCCTACTTTGCTCTAGAGGGGTTAAGATCCTCTGAATAGTTAGTTTAATGATCCAATCTACCTTCCTAACCTCCTGATATATAAAGTATCTTTCTAGCGTAATCTTTTATCCAATACAAAATATGATACTTTCTGTAGAAAGAAACAACACTTATTGAATGGAATTTCATCCCTCTGGAATTCACTATATGCATTTTGGGCACCAAATGACCTAGGAAAGTCTTGAACTCTTGAAAGATTTGCTAGCAATATGCACCAAAGATAAAAATATACATGCCAACATGAGAGGGATAAGCGACTTATGCGAAGAACTCTAGAAAAGTGAGGAGATGCCTCAATCCTCCCATGAATAAAACCGATTAGAAGGCAGTAATCCGAAACCATGATTAGGAGAAGATATTGTAATCTCTTAGTCCAAACCAAATTGATGATGGACTCTATGTGGAAAGTGAAAGGAGATATCATGCTCCAATATAAAGGACAAACTTCGCATAAGATCCAGGATGGAAATAAAGTATGGGATTGGCAAGCGAGACACATCCTCTTAAGATATAATAATGTCATCATAAATGGGAGCAGAAAAATAAGTGTTCAACATAAAAGATGCCATAAAACAAGGTAATGAATCCTCAAAAGGCCCAAAAGTAAATTCTTTTTCATCATCTTTAAAATCCACCAAATGAAATTTTCTCTTAGAGAATTAAAACCAACGACAGTAGTAAGGAAGAGGGAACTCATCCAAGAAGCCTTCCAAGCTCTCATATTGACCTTCATAGATGTAAGATGTTTCTAAGAAGCTAACTCTCCCAAAGCTTAGGAATTGAAGCATAATTAGATAAATGTTCCTACAAGAAGAATTGCATAAAGTTAATCGAAATGTATGAGTCAAGCACATTATGGCCACCGCTGGATGCCTCATTATTAACAAAGGCATCAAGGTATTAATAAAGAAAACTAAAAAATAATGGACCAAAACAAACTTATGAAGCCTTAGCAATTTTGAGAGATAGGTGAATAAGGAAACTCTTAACCACATAAATAGGAAGAGTGTAGAAAATATATCAGCTTAACCAGAGCAAAACCAATGCTAAAAGCCGAGCAACTGTATTTAGCCTCTCATTCTTTTGACCTATCCATCCATGAATCCACCATAATACTTTATCCATCTAGTAAAAGATTTGACGAATGGCTTTATTCAATATAAGGTTGTCTCAAATGGTATTCTTGAGATCAATATCCAAGTCCTCTTTGTTCCCCCTTATAATACAGATTATGTGAATTAAGGCCTCCAATGATATGCAATCCTAAGATCACATGCACATCTTCCAATGTGGAGTGAATTCCTCTTGAGAGTATATAAAGGTGTGTGTCTTTGTTCAAGGAACACAACAAATAAGGAAAGAATCGACATCCTTTGACACCTTAAACTTCTTGGAAATCATGATGGAAGAAAGGTCTTGCATCTTTCAACATCCTATATGCTTCCCTGTTTTTTCAATTCCTCTTCAACCCATTTATTCCTAAGAGAGACAATACTAGATGAAATAGAAAATGTTACAAGAATTTCTAGGAATTCGTTTCTTTCAATATTTAGCTTATGAAGAGAAAGTGAAGTGGAAATCTTTCATGGTTTTCCATGACAAAGGAGACCAATTTTTTAGAAAGGGCTTTGACTGGCTTGATTGGGAATTTTTCAAAATTTATAAAGAAGCAACCAACATTAAGATATATAGGATCCACCATGAATATGGATTCCAAAAATAAAGGCTCCTTGTTGTTTTGGTCATAAACCTCCTTCTTGCCTTTTGGGCTTGAAATGTATGGCCATTTAAAAAAAAAAAAGGGAAGGGGGAGGAAGGCGGAGGGAGAAGATGTAACATTTTAGCAAGCTTAATTATTCATTATCATCTGTCCAGCAAGCACATTATTACAAACCATGCAAATATTAATCCAGATGCATATGCAAAGCAATATAAGTTGCAAAATAATTCACAAAGGTATGAGAATTGACCAAATATCTATATACAATATAAATGCATATGTGTGCTCACACATTGCCACATACACTCATGCATACTTACTGCAAACAAAGAGCATCATTATATGGCATCTTAATAAAACACACACACACACACACACACATATTTATTTTACTTAAAATTTTCATTATATGGTATATTTCAAAAATTGTTACAACATATGCACATATTGTTTTCCACAAACAAAGTTCATATCATTTCTCATGACAAAAGAGCGAGTATTTGTCATGATCTCCAGGTAGCTATATGTATGCACATATACACATTGAGCTTTTATTTACTTTTCTTTTAAAAAGAGAATTATTCATATTTTTATTATTCTTTTTCTAGATACATCATTGTTGGAATCATACAGCGAAAGTCGGGCACTATTGAATATAATATATAATATATAAATTTTCATTATCCATTATTACTAACCTATAATAGTGCAGAAAATTTCTTCTTGCATCCACAGGACCTTCCAAACTATTCTCTACATAATAGATTTGTATGTGGGTGCACTTGATAGCAGAAAAAGCAAGAAGGTTGGTCTGAAAAATACTTTAAAACTTCATAGTTTCTGTTTTTCTCTCAATGTGTTTTATTTTCTCCTGAGATTCTCAATCTTCAGAAAATAATATGTAAAACCTTATATGATTGGAGGATAGTAAATAGTGTATTTATAGCTTGCTAACCCTAATCCTCCTAGGGTTTCATAACACCTTGGGCTCGATTAATGAGCTCCTTTTTGTATCTTAACAACTAGTTAAATGGGTTCTATCATTTAAGAGTTAGTTTAGGGATCCTACAGCCTATTATTAATCAAGGCTCCTAAACAATGGATTAGTTTGCTCAAAGAGCATAAATCCAACAATCTCCCATTTGCTCTGAGCAAGCTTGGGACATTGATCTAATCCAGTGTTACTTGACTAAAAGCCCAAATTTGAACTCCAAGATTAGTAAAATTTATGTCAAATCTATTTTTCCTTTATAAAATATAAATAATTAATTGATAATAATTTCTGTCAATCAATTAATTATTTATTCTCGTAACTTATCAATTTTTTTAACGAATCCAATGCACTGGTCAGTGACTTTCAATATTCGAGTACCAAAACATGTTAAAAGGATATTTCATACAAAATCCATTTTGTACATTTCATAAATACTTGATAACCAAAAGACCATAATTTCCAAATCATCAAGATATTGGCTATTCATAATGGACCTAACTTATTGATAACTCAGAGAACCATGGTAACTTAATTGCCTATTTATAATATACCTAGGATTAAGAAAAATAACATGTCCAATATTGCATGAGATTCAATTCTTTTCACAAAAAGTTATCCATAATTAAATGTCTTCTGATCTTATCAGAATGACTATAGTTCATTCCAATATTTTATAATAACCAAGAAAAACTATGTCATAAAATATTGCAGTCTAAAAAGGTGCCTAACTTTATTCAACAATAATAACCAAGACAAACTATTTCATAAAATATTGCAGTCTAAAAAAGTGTCTAAATTTATTTAACCACTGTGAGACAATTCTTTAATTATGAGAACCTATGATCATGTTTTCTATGGATTTATCCGTATGATCATATACTACATAATTAATCTATACCTCATACTTAAACTATAATGTGCAAAACCGTTTTAAAAAAACTTCATATTATTGAATTAGAAAATGAAATTACAACTTGCCTTACTCCTAGAGCACAAATGTAATTAACTCCCACTCATTCTAAAATAAGTCTGAACCCTTCTCAGACCCATACTATCTACATGCTTCTCAAATACTTATTGAGGTAGAGTCTTGGTATAAAGATTTGCCAAAATTTTCCCATGGAAATCTTAGTTTATATAATTAAGGGTTCTCAGACTCCCACCAATATATAAGCATGTAATTTGTTGACACTTGAGTATATGCTTTACTACAACCTAGTGTTCCATTCTGGGATTTGATTTGAAATAATACACTACTCCCACTGCATAATATATATCTGGCCTAGTACATAGCATGGCATTCATGAGACTACCTACTACCGAAGCATAAGGTTTCTTACTTATGAATTCTTTCTCCCTAGGATTTTTTGGTGATTGCTCCTTAGAAAGAAGTATTCTATGTTTGAAAGGTAAAAATCCCCTCTTAGAAATTTTCAAGTCATACTTAGCCACTATTTTTGTCAATATATGAAACTTAAGATAAAGCCAACATCTTATTCTTCCGATCTCGTAAAAATTTAATCTCTAGAATATATTTGACTTCATCCAAATCCTTCATATCAAATTGTTTTTTAAAGTAACTCTTTACACCTGATAACACCTTCATATCGTTTTAGATTAGAAGAAAATCATCTACATAAAGAACCAGAAAAACTACAATTGAACCTTGAATTTTTTTATACACATATGGTTCATCAGCATTTTTCTCAAAATTGAACATTTGTATGGTCCAATCAAACTTGATGTTCCATGACCTGGATGCTTATTTAAGTCCATAAATTGACCTATGCAACTTGCATACCATGTGCTTTTGTCCTTTTGCTATAAACCCTTCTGGTTGCTGTATATAGGTACTGGCGAAAAGATTTCATTATAATCTACACCCTCTTTCTGGGTAAAACATTTTGTCACAAATCTAGCTTTAAAGGTTTCTACTTTCCCATTTGGTCCTCTCTTTCTCTTATAAATCCACTTGCACCCAATGGATTTTACCCCTTTAGGTACTTCTACAAGAGACCAGACTGAGTTAGAATCCATAGATTCTATCTCACTGTCCATGGCCTTTTCCACTATTGCACTTCAACATTCTTCAGTGCTTCCTTATAAATGGTAGAGTCATCATCTAGATTATCCATAATGGCCTTACACATTTCACCTAACAAGTTATACGTTGGAGGTTTATGTATCACTCTCCCACTACAAGTTATCTGCACTGATTGTTGTATATGTATAAGAGGATCCAGGTTCTATGGTTGCTGTGGTGGATCACCAATCTCTTCATTATCCTCTTCTTATGCTTGAGTTTGGTCCTGAACTGGTTCCTGGTTTTGTTCACCTTTGAGTGCTTCTTGTACATTGTCATCTTTTTGAACATGCATAGGAAACAGGAGTGGAGGGACAAGAGTTTCAGGTGGGTCTCAAACTGAATTAAGCTTTTCAAGATCACCTTACTCTTAGGTTTAAAATTCATCACATAATCCTCTTCTATGAAAGTAGCATGAGTACCCACAATCAGTTTCCATTCCTTTGGATTATAGAAAAATTCATCTCTTGTTCCCTTAGGATAGCCTCTAAACATACATGCTTCTGTACGAGATTCCAATTTTTGAGATTTCTATGCTAAGACATGGGGGCACCCCAAATCTGAGTATGGTTTAAACTGGGTTTATGCCATTCCTATAATTCTGTGGATGTCTTTGAAACAGATTTAGATAGAACCAAGTTCAGTAGGTATACAACTGTTTCTAAGGCATATCCCTAAAACAACTCAGGCAAAGATGAATAATTAAGCATCGACCTTACCATATCTAAAAGAGTCCTATTTCTTCTTTTAGCAACTCCATTTTGCTAAGGTGTTCCAAAGAATAACAATTGAGAAATTATCCCCTCTTGAGCCATGAAAGACTTGAACTCACTAGACAGGTATTCACCACCTCGGTCAGACCGAAGCTGTTTTATATGGAACCCTAATTGTTTTGCTATCTCAGCCTTATACACTCGAAATTTTTCCAAAGCTTTAGACTTATGGTACATTAGGTAAACATAACCATATCTTGAGTAGTCATCACTAAACCAGATAAAATATTCAAACCCACCTTTAGCTTGAACACTCATTGGTTTGCATACATCTGTATGTACCAATTTCAGCTATATAGTGGGGCGATTTCCTTTGGCCTTGAAGGGTCTCTTTATCATTTTACCTTCCAAACAAGATTTACATACTAGTATAGGTTCAAAGATCAAGGAATTTAAAATTTCACTTTGAACTAAACCATAAATCTTATTAAAATTAATATAACCTAATTGCAAGTGCCAAAGATAGGCTTCACTTAACATTCTTCTTTTCTTAGATAAGGGAAATTGCTCATTATTTATATTTTCAATGGGATCAATATCATAAAATAAAGGAGTTAAAAAATAAAGACCATTAATTCTCCAAAACAAATAAAAATACCATTACTTTTAATTGAAACTGAGTAATTATGCTGTACTGTTAAATCGTGTAAATATACAACTAACAAAAACCAAATTCCTCTTAAAATTTGGAACAAATAAATAGTCTAGCTAAAATGAAGTTTTATTATTAAAAGATAACTCCACTAGTCCTATTGCCATTACGGAGACATGTTCTTCATTTTCCAATTTCAAGCTTCTTTGTCCTTTACTGAGCGAGCTACTTTGTTTGAACCATTGCAAAGAGTAACAAACATTGGTAGTGGCTCTTGAATCAATGAACCATTTATCATTGTAATTCTTCACTAAAACCCTCAACTATATGTAAATTACCCATACCTGATTTAGGGCAATGACCCTTTTAACCGCACTTGAAGCACTTGCCCTTCGACTTCTTCACTGCAGGTGGTTTGGCAATTGGAACTGTTTCTTTCTACTTTTTGTTCTTCTTTCCACATTTAGGTTGTCCTTTAGGTTTGTAAGAACCTTCAACATGATATGCACCTACTAGCTTCACGAGAGTCTTTTCAACACTCTCAAGCTGATGCATAATATCAATAGGAGAAAGCTTCATATTAAGCATATCATAGTTTAATTTGAATTTATTGACGCTATTAGGTAGAGATTCCAAGATTATGTCATTCTGCACCTCTTCATCCAACTTAGCCCCCATCACCACCGTACAACTGAAATGCCCCATCATCATGAGACAATGATCCCGAACATTCCCTCCAATCATACGAGAGTACATCAATGTCCTTATTGTTGCTTGTATAGTACTACTACTGCTCTTAGCAAACATCCTATCTAGAATCTTGATTATTTCTGATGCATCTTCTAGATTGATTATTTGCTTTGGTAGATGACTGAGAACTTCGATATGATTATAATAATCAATCGTAGTATTCACCCATTTCTAATCTACATATCTCATCTTAGTTTCCTCAGAGGCATTAGCAGGAGGATCTTGAGGCTTTGGAGTTGTTAGGAGAAGCTTGATTATCTCAAACTCAAGGATAATAAAAAGATTGGTTTTCCATTTCTTATAGTAATTTCTATCCATAGGTTTTTGACTCAAAATCATAGCTAAAGGGTTTAGACTTAACATTTTCTTAAAATAAAAAATGCGTATATATTAACACATAATTTTCACAACAAGCATATAAATATGCAGATCATTTTACTTATTTCTTATGTTTATTGTAACAATAATTTAGCTTTCATTACAAATACTTACGTCGGGGTAAGACATTTGTAATAAACTAAGCTTTGAACATAGTATATCTAGTGTCCTACTAAATTAGCTCCTAGGAAAGGTGAGATGGGTTTTAGACTTCTTAAAAACCTACCTCCTTAGATAGAGCCTTCTTAGATAATACGAACACCTACCACTTAAAACTGATTTTTGCAAAATTGACCACTTTGAACATGATATATATAGTATCCTACCAAGTCAACCCTCAAGAAATATGAGGTGGGTCTCAGATTCCTTAAAAACATACCTTCGTAGATAGAACCTTCGTAGATAACATTAACATATACCTCTCAAAATTGATTTTGAAAAAATCAACCATTATTCCAATATTCTTTGGGCTTTTAATAATATTGACAGAGCTTTGTTTGGAGGATTATTAATATTATTAAAACTGAATGTATTAACCATTAATTTAATTTCAAAAATTTTTTAATATCCAAGCATTGTCGATATTGGACCGTACAACCTAATTAAGATTCTGAAATTAATTTAGATCCAATCCAATAATACCCAGCTATGCTTATCCATTAGGATATCATATAACCATTTTATTGTTGGACCTTTAATATAGCACGTAGGTTTTAAATTGATCAAGTTAATTTTAACATTCACCCATTCAATATTTTATAATCAAATTAATTTGGGGATATTTCATAATAATATAATCTAAAACATATATTATTACATACATGTATATATCATATGATGCAATAATATGGCACTATCTATTTTATACGACATACAAGCACACAAAAACATGTTATATCCATATAATTTAAACAATTATTAAAAATTAGATAATAAATAGATCCTTAATCCATGGTTTCCTATAAAGAAAAATTACAAGCCCAATTAGGGTTATAAAGCCCAAACTTGATTTCTTGGTCCGTTCCTTTTCCTTTCTCCAGATCTTGCAAGTTCAAGGAGTGTGAGCCAAACCAAAACTGGTTTTCTATTAAGCCCAAAACCACAAAACCTAACTTGTCTCCTTGTTGAATCCGAGCACTGAAAACATTACTGGCGGCCATAGAAAACTCCGATTACCGTACGTTTTACAGGTAGGTAAAGCATCAGTAGCAGAATCTACACATCAAAAATTAGCCAAATTGGAGTTCATAAGCACTCAAGGAAGCCAGACTAGTGAGATCCACTTGCAGCCACTTTTGGCGGTGCGTGCGGGCCTGTTTGGCGACTTCTAATGACATTTTGGTGCTCATTTGCCTCGTCTCGCTGAGTACTATCTGTCCATGGTGATTGTGTTCCAAACTGACCTCCTTATGGCCTTGAAAATTGATGAACAGTGATGATTGCGTGTTTTCTTTGAAGTATTTTATATATATTTTTCCTAAAATTCGATTTTATTACAAAATAAATAAAAAATGGTTAGAAAAATAAATAAATAAATCAATAAGGAAACATAATCTTATAATTAGTCTTCTTGTTACATCTCCAATAAAAAAAAATACAAACAAAAATCTACAATAAATTAAGATAAAAAACCAATCATTTATTTATAATAACAAAATTATAAATAACATGAATATTAGAAACCTAAATGCCATATATCTAATAAATATTATATATATATATATAAAATTAAAATTATGGATTCAATCTATCACATACCGATTCAACTGGTACTTTTATACCAATTGTTGAAATCATATAGCGGAAACTAGGAATCGCTTAGTTGATTAAAATATGTGATAAACTGCTAACCCTAATTTTTCTAGAATTTCATAACATCTTGGGCCCAATTGGTAACACCTGAGGAAAGAAGATTTAGCTTCAAGAAACGTAGCCCATACCATTGACTATCAACAAAGACGATGAATCACTAGCACACTAGAAATAAAAATAAAAAGTGAAAAAAGGAAACTCCAGTGAAAAGAAAAAAAGAAAAAATACGTTTTTTATTGAAAAAAAAAAGAAAAAGGGGCAACGATTTATGAGAGCGGAAAATACGTATCCATAAAAGTAAGAAAACAAGCATGCTGTTCAATCATCACAAAAGTGAAAGAAACAAAGTTCCAAAAATTGAAATTTAACAATGGCTACATAAGGCCATGGAGATAGCAGCAGATTAGCAAAGGGAAAGGAAGAGAGTGAGAAACACGAAGATAAATACTCACCTAGTTCATGTTGGACCTGTTGTGGATGCTGTGGCCGCCGGTGAGAAGGACCATCCAAGAGGATGAACGCCCACAAAAACTTGTTGGATGGATACGTGGTCCCGTACGTGAGGAGGAAGAATGTGAAGCTACTTACGTGCGAGAGAAGGACAAAATCCTGTGGGAGGTTAAATTGTGACTCTTTTTATGCAAAACCAAGGGTAAACAATTCTCACCCAATTGAGTTGGTACTTTAAAACTTCTGGAAAAAAGTAAAAAGGACAAAGTTTTCCAAAGAAATTAAATTACTATTTTATTCCTATTCTGATGCCTATAAGATGGGTTTCAACTTTTGACCTTCCCAAAAAAGATATAAATAATTATCGCATGCTCTAGAACCCTTTAAAAAATACATTTATTTTTTTTCCAAAATCAAAATGCATTTTTTCTAGATTCAATAAATATTTATGGGTTCAAAATTGGCTTGATTTTATCTTAATCTTATTGGTCACAAAAAAAAGAAAAAAAAGAAAGAGTTTTATTTTTTTTTCCTAAAAGAATAAAGTTGATACGGAACGTTGATGAAAGGTCTAACTGATTGAAAATACATATTTTATCTAAAAGTATATTATTTTAAAAGCAAAACGCAGTCTCAAACTACTTATAGGGCTCATGGTTAGAGAATGATTTGATTGGCACAAACTTTAGAACATAGGTTTGATTTAATTTTTTTTTATAACAAAAGTAACTCACTTGGGGAAATTTTTAACTTATTAACAATAAAATAAATTAAATCAAGCTAAGAATGATTATGGATTTACCTTAGTATAAGGAACGATGTCTTAATCTTTATTTCCCTTATGTCAAAATTCATACTTGGATCATCTTGTCTTTGCCAAGCTAATCTTATGAGGAATCCTTTGAGCCAAATCCTTTGTTTGGTCCATTTACTAGACTCAATTCCTTGGCTGATCTCCATAAAGTTTTCTTTATAGAAATTTTATTATATTTTCATTATTTTAAATATATTCTTGTATATAAATGATATATATACATACTTTATACAATAAAATAGGTATATTTATTTACTTATATATGATTTCACCAATTATTATGCACTTTTGTGTGTTTTAAATTATATTGGTATCTTTTTTATATATATACGTATATCCCATCTGAATTTCAAAATGTGTAAATATATATAAATAAATTTATATATAATTTTTATATAATTTATATGCAATTTGTCTATTAAGAAGTACAGATACAACATCTTTTATGTGTAAGAAAATATATTTTATGTAGAGTTTTGAGTTTTAGAAGGAGAAAACTTTTTGTCAAATCCTATCTTTTTCTCTTTAACCAAGAAGGAATAGTTCTTCTACCTTCCCAAACAGATTTGCTCAATCATCAAGTTATCGTAGCTGAGAGAGGGAGAAAGCTCAAGGAAGGGAGAAGTCCCATCTAGCATTCTTCCCTAGCTCAAATCCAGATAAGGGCATCAGACCTATTTGGATGACCATTTCATGCATCAATCTTTTAGTCTTTATGTTCACCCAAAAAAAAAAAATCTTTTAGTTTTTATCTTTCTTATTACCAAACTAATATTGAGGGAAAATCATTTTTACCATTCTATTTTTCTAATCAGTGAAGAAAATATCGATATCAATAAAAATATCGAAAGTATGAATTTATATCAATATCGATGGAAATATCGATAAGGTTACGGAAACTGTAAATTTTTAATTTAGAATACAAATTTTGAAATATAAAATAATTAATATAATAAAATAATATAAAAATTCAATAATTAGAATACGATAATAATAAAATATAATAAAATACTCATCCAATTAAGCATATATACTAAAATTTTATATATATATAACAAAAAAACTAACAATATTATTTATTTATTTTTAAATAGATAAAATCAAATTTATTAAAAAAATAAATAAAATTAAATTAAACACTAAGATAAAAAAAAATAAAGAGATGTGTATTAAAATACTATATATAAAAAAATCATGTATTATCCTTTATATAATATAATATTATCATATTATTATTTTATTATAAAATATTATCATTTTTTTTTCTTTCTCTTTCCTTTCCCCCCCACGTGGAAATTTCTTTCTTATCCTTTCTTCTTCTTTCTCTCTTCCCTTCGTCTTCTTCCTCCCTCTCTTCTCTGCCAGATCACAACCAACCTACATCATAGCCACCGACATCTCCCCAAAAAATCCACCGAAACCCGACGACTTCTCGCCGACTTCTCCACTGGAATTTCTACCATAAAAAACGAAATCCCGACCGACTCCTATGTTTCTAGGCGAAATCCATCGAATCCGGCGACATTCCGGCGACACCCATGACAGAAACTCTTCCCCCCCCCCCCCCCCTTCGGTGTCAGAGGTGGTCGACAACCGACAGAATCGGTAACTTTTCGCCGGTGTCGTCACCATTTGCTTCACTGCCTCTAATGACTACCATCATTTTCATTTTATCTTTATTTGGCGGATAAAAATATTTCTTGGTCAAAAGAGATATCTAAATGAAAGTTTAACTCCACTATTTAAATGGGAAGTCTCTCTTTCAAGAAGGATCTTTTTCCTTCCTATACACTTTAAGCCTTTCTAAATATTCTACTTCAAGTCTAATATTAGCCCAGATTATATAGACAACCCCAAAGGATTAGCAAACACTCATTTTCATTCCTCAAAAACCCATGCTTCTCTCTATGGCCATAGTGTCTCAAGTTACCACCCTTAGTTAATTACTTTTGACGATGTCATTCTTGACCATATTGCAAAGTTCGCTTCCAATATTTTTCTAAAACCATTTTCTCCTATTTTCCTTGAGTATGGACATCATTTGACATACTTTAGTGTCACATGAGTTTTTATATATTATATAAAGGAGTGATGACATGTTTCTTTTGAAGTATTTTGTACTCCACTAAGCCTCTTTGGTGTGCTCGGCTTTGGATTATTTGTTCTTTTTTGTGTTTTTCTCTAAGTTTCTGACTAGTTGTTCCTTTAAAACAATCTAAGATGGAAGACATCTAGCTTGGCTTCCAACCATTCAAGAAACTAGGCAGTTTAATCTGTACATGTGGAAAGACCATCCTTACAAACTTATATTAAAAAGCAGGTGCGAGGCCTAATTCACAACCCCAAGAACTAAATTTGCGAAATATAATGAAGGCAATTCATCCAGCTAGTGTGAAGATGCCAAGGAACCAAAGTAGACTTATAATTAATAAATCTTACCACATAATTGCAATCAAATCCAAGCCACTTTATCGCAAGAAAATCATCTAGCCAACTCTAAAGTATGAATATTGGAAATTAATTACGCTTTAAAAGCATAAGCCGAAGCAATAGGAAGCATAAAACATTATCGAACAAAGTCTCTACGATTCCCAAAATCACCACCTCCTCCTGAAGTACCTAAACTACCATTTGATGCTCCAATTGTATTAACTTTAAGCCAACATAGAGAAGGAAATTTCTAATTAATCTAAATAATACAAGGGAACTTGCGAGGTTGAGGCAGAACAACAACCTGGCACATCACCTGTATTAAACATTTGTCATGCTAAATCCAATCTGCCTTGTACCATTTTATAGTTGTGTAAGTTATTTTTAAAATATTTGATATACACTAATGTTTTTTGTCTAGTTTTTGGAGCTAAAGAAATATTTTACTTTAATATAGGCCCTTGTATTGCATTTGGAGGCTATCCTACAAAGAAGCAAGTTTGATCATCAATAGTTTCTGTAAAAGGTTTCGCTTTTTAAATAATGAAATGGCATATTAGTACAATATAAATATGGTTTAAATATTTTATGTATTGTTTCAAAATTAAATACTTATTTTATCTATATAGGGTTATTTATATTTACATATATGTGTTATCCTTTTTTGTTATTTTTGGCAAGATTTTTAATGATTCCAAATTCTAATGGGTTCATAGTGAACTAGTAAATCTTGGTATTTAAATGTTTTAGTATTTGAATTCATGTTTTAATCCAATTGAAAAATAATTATTTTTTAAAAGGTGGATTGGAAATTATATATTCGTAAATATATTTAAATGTTTTAAATTTCGAAGTGTTTGAAAATGATTTGTAGTAATATATTTCACTGTTGATATTTATGTTATATATTTATATATGAGGTTTTGACATGAGATATTGATTTGGAAATTTTGAAATAATTATGTAAAGTTTATGGTTTATAAATTCACTTGGTGAAATATTAAATAAATTATTTGGTTTTAGATATTAAATTGCGGTTTTTATGGTGTAGTATATATTTAGAAGATGAAATATGATATTAAAAATATTGTTTATAAATAGTGCATTGCATAGTTAATCTACCATATATTACTTATGTCTCTATTCTATATTACTTATGTCTCTATTCTATTATTATATTATTAGCATGCAGATTTGTCACGATATTTATAATAAGCTAATGGTTGTAACTTGGTGGTTCCATAAGTTCTCTATTGCCATGATGCCTTTCGTATAGTAAAGGTCGCTAGTTGGATTTTTCCTATAAGCTCTTTATTGCCACGATTATTTTAGTACACTAAAGGTTGTGAAATTGGGTTCATCTAGATTTTGCCTATACGTTCTTTATTGCCATGATGATTTTAGTATACTAAGGGTTGTGAAATTGGATTCATCCCATAGGTTCTTTAATGATTTTAGTATACTAAGGGTTGTGAAATTGGATTCATCCCATAGGTTCTTTACTATCTGGTGGTGTTCTTAGACACCATGCACCATTTGGCAACACTAGGTATATCAAAAGGTACACTCTTGGATTTCTAATATATTTATGTTTTACTGTAATTTTTTTATAACTATTCTATGAATTTATATTGATATTATTTTATGCTAAGTGTTGAACTCATGTTCATTTATGTTATAATATTTAAATGGCTTTATTATGAATTATTTGTTTTATGATATTGATTTGGGGTATAAGTTGTGAAATGATTTTAAAAGTGGAACTTTTCAAAAGAGTGGGATGTAGAGTATTGAGAGAATATTTTACAAAAGTAAATTATTATTTTTCTATTTAGTATACCATTCACTGAGATATCTATATCTCATAATTTATTTGTTTTTAATTCATTCCTTTAAGTCTAGACAGCTAGCGGACCATATACGTTATTCATCACTTGATAATTTTTGTATTCACAGCAGTAATAGTATTTTATCTTTCTTTATCTTATCTTTATTTTGTCTAGACTTATTCGTATAGTGTATAAACCATATTTATAATTATTTTTAAAATAGTTTGATTTAAATTATGGACACAATAGTAACCATAGTACCTACAATATAACTGGCCATAGTTATTGGTTATAGTTGTGAGACTTGCATATTGTTATGGCTCTCTCTCTCTATATATATATAGATCGAGGTATTATTTAATTGGCATGCATTGGTTGTCCATAGTTTGGGTGAGATTCTATTGGGTTTTCTCTAAAGATTGCCTAGTGGAACTTTCCTAAATAGAACCACCAGAATTCCCAAAGTGGTTCCTATCAATAGATCCATCATTGATCAACTAAAAACCTTACAATCTTGGATAAAGCATATTACAATCTTTGAGTCATGCACTATTTCAACCCCCAACAAAGCAGGCTTGCAAGCAAAATAGAATAACTTCTTTGATAGCTAGTAACTCAATAGTTAGCGAACTACACAAATGATAAATGTTTTTTCAAATCCTACCATTAAATTGCCTTTATTGTTAGAGAATCATGGTATTGTTAGCCAGGAACATAAGCAAACTCGAGAACAAACTAATTGGCCGAGGGGTTGCTATATAACCTTGTTTTATCTATTTTGTTTGTATTTTGTTCTAGTGAAATTTTAAGTAATCTAAGCTAGTTAAGTTGGTGCACAAAGACACCAAAATGTTTTAATTAATGTGTATTAGCTAAATGAGGGTTAAGGAAACTTAAGCACCTTGATGACATGGATGATGACTTAGACAGCTGCTTGTTGACATAGAGCTTAATCATTCGGCCTACCTCTCCTCCAATACATGTGAAGACATGTGGCATCATGCATGAGAATTACTTTAACATGAAATACTCAATAAGGAAGCAACACTTATCAACATCTTATGAAGCATGTGATGTTTTACACATGTACTTACTTCACCATGAAGAACTTGAAAAATATTGGTGCATAGGATCAGCCATGGTGTGCCTTCACACCACTTTTGTAAGATATATATATATATATGTACAAACATTTCAATGAATAAATGAATTGAGTTTTGGAAAAATATCTTAGTTTTCCCTCTTGAAAACAAGAGAAACACCATACCAGCCTTGATAGAAAAATTTTCCAGCAGTTTATTCAAAACCAAGTCGAGCACTTCTCTTCCAAAATCAATTTCCAACTACCTCAAAACCTTGCTCACTTTAGATAAACCTTGCATTCAATCTTTCAAATTGGTATCAGAACCTTCTTTCTTCAATCCTTTGTTAAAACCAAGTGAAAATTCAAAGAACACCAACTGGTTTCAATGGCTTCTTCACTTTTTTCAGTACCTTCAGCTCCTATGTTTGATGGCCAAAACTATATGGTTTAGGCAATCAAATTAAAAGCCTATCTTCAAGATTATGACCTTTAGGAGCTGGTTGAAGTTGATTATGAAGCAGAACCATTAAATCTGGGAGCTACTATAAACCAAATTAAGCTCCATAGTGAAGAAAATGTAAGACCTTACAAAACTCTCATGGCAATACAAGTTGCTGTAACATATGAGATTTTTACAAGGATTATGACTTGTACAAAACATAGAGAAGCTTAGGAAAGGCTTCAAGAAGAGTTTCAAAGAAGCACAAGCACAAAACAAATGTAGTTATGAAATCGTGAAGGGGTTCACCAACAAAGTCATGAAGATTGTGAACCAAACTCGACTATAAGGTGAGAACTTTCCAGATCAAAAGATTGTTAAAAAGATCCTCATATGTCTTCCAGAGAAATATGAAGCAAATATTTCAACTTTGGAAGAAACAAAAGATCTTTCATAGATCTCAATTGCTGAATTGATTAATGCCTTACAACCACATAATAAAAAGGAGTCTTCGACTTCAAGGTGAATCTAGCTTGAGTGACCTTGCAGCAAACAACAAAAGCAAATCAATCTACCAAGCAAATCATTTTCAAAGGAAAAACTGAGGCAAGGATACCACCAAAAAAAAAAGGAACAAGATGACCTATGGTCCCTACATAATATGCAAGAAGCAAAGACACATGGCCAAGCTATGCTAGTGAGACCGAATGCTCAATGCAAAATTTGCAAGCAATTTGGTCACATGGAGAAAGTTTGCAGGAAAAGGAGCCAGAAGCAAGAGGCAAGAGAAGCTCAAGAACCTGAATAATCAAATGATGAGCATGAACACACCTTCACAGCAACATGTAACCTTGCAAGCACAACTAAAGATTCTTGGATCTTAGGTAGCGGTTGTACTAATCACATGTGCAACAACCGTGACCTGTTTGTGAGGTTCAATCCAAGAATTGCAACAAAAATCAAGGTAGTAAATGGACAAATGATGGAGGCATAAGGAAAAGGAGATTTGGTGATTAAAACACCAAAAGGTACAATGCTAATTACAAATGTTTTGTATGTACCAAACCTGTCCAAGAATTTGTTACGTATGCCACAACTCATGAAGAAATGATACACTTTGAAATTCTTAAATACAAGTTGCAAAAAACCTAAGGATGGAAAAGTTGTATTACATGTCCATTTGAAGGATAAGAGCCTTGTGATTTATTTTAGTTAACAAAATCAATTAGCCATGAGTACCAAGGTCCAAGAATAATTGGAGTTATGGCATAGAAGGCTCGGTCACAACAACTATGCCACCATAAAGCAAATGCAAACTCAAAAAATTGTTGAGAATTTACCACAAATCCAAGAAGTTGAAGCCGTATGCCAAACTTGTCAACTTGGCAAGCTCAAAAGACAACTATTTCCTTTGACAACTATTGGCAAAGCAAAAGAAATGCTACAGTTAGTGCACTCAGATTTGTGTGGACCGATGAGTGAAACAACTCATGCCGAGAGGAGATATTTTGTCATCTTTATTAATGATTATTCAAGAAAATCTTGGATCTACTTCCTCAATCAAAAGTCAGAGGTAGTAGCCATGTTTGAAGAATTCAAAACACTTGTGGAGAACCAAGCTCAAACAACCATTAAGTTCATCTAAACCGATAATGGTGGTGAGTACATTTCAAGTGCTTCCCAAGAAATTTGAAAAAAACTGGCATCATACATCAACTTACAACTCCATACACACCATAACAAAATGGAGTTAGTGAAAGGAAGAATAGAATAATCATGGAAATGTCAAGATACTTACTGTTTGAGAAGAGCTTACCAAAGAAATTTTGGGTCGAAGCTGCCAACTCAAGTGTACACCTTCTAAACGGACTTCCAAGTAATGTAATTGAGTCCAAAACTCCAAAATTATGGTATGTTTCAAACCTTCATTTGCTCATTTAAAAGTCTTTGGAAGTATTTGTTATATGCATGTACATGACACCAAAAGGTCCAACCTGGATAAAAAAGCAAATATTGGCATTCTTGTTGGCTATAGCTCAGTTTCAAAGGACAATAGGACATATGATGTGTCAAAGATGCAGGTCGTGATCTCAAGAGATGTTGTAGTATATGAGAACTCATATCTGAATTGGAAAGAGCATAAATTGGAAGCAAACACTTATATTCAATAAAAATTCCTTCAGGGGATCAAAGTGATCTTGTTGTTGTCAAAAATGATGAAAATGATGATCCGGCCAATGAAGACTATGTTGGAAAAAGAGGTACAAAAACAATTGCTGAACTTTATGAAAGAGTAAGCATGGAAACACCTAATCCAACAACATACAGTGAAGCTACACAACACAAAAAAGGGCAAGATGCAATGAAGGAAGAGTCTATATGATGGAAAAGAACAAAACATAGAGTTTGGCGTCGAGACCAAGTGATGGGCATGTTATGAGTGTTAAATGGGTTTTTTTAGATCTAAACTAAATTTTGATGGCTCCTTAAACAAACACAAAGTAAGACTGGTTACGAAAGGATATGTCTAACAATATGGAGTAGACTACATGAAGACCTTTGCACCGGTGGCAAGACACAAAATTGTTCGACTACTTCTAGCATATGCAGCCAATAATTCTTGAAGAATACACCATTTAGATGTGAAATCAGCCTTTTTAAATGGTATATCAAAAGAAGAAGTCTATGTTGAGCAACCTAAAGGCTTTGTCAAAGAAGGAGAGGAGGAGAAAAGAACAAAACATGGTGTCGAGACCAAGTGATGGGCATGTTATCAGTGTTAAATGGGTTTTTTTATATCTAAACTAAACCTTGGCTCCTTAAACAAACATAAAGTAAACTGGTTGTGAAAGGATATGTCCAACAATATAGAATAGACTACATGGAGACCTTTGCACCGGTGGCAAGACACGAAACTGTTCAGCTACTTCTAGCATATGCAGCCAATAATTCTTGAAGAGTATACCATTTGGATGTGAAATCAGCCTTTTAAATGGTATATTAAAAGAAGAAGTCTATGTTGAGCAACCTGAAGACTTTGTCAAAGAAGGAGAGAAGGAGAAAGTGTACAAGCTTCATAAAGCTTTTACAAAATCAAACAAGCTCCAAGAGCTTGGTATACAAGAATTAATGATTTCCTTACTCATGAAGGTTTTTCAAAGAGTGACAACGAGCCTACCCTCTACATCAAAGCCAACTCACATGAAGATAAAATAATAATCTCTCTTTATTTTGATGATTATCTTATAACAGGTTGTAATACCGAAGCCATCCAAAAGTTCAAAGACAAAGTAAAGTAAACCTTTGAGATGTCTTATCTTGGCTTAATGAATTACTTCGTAGGTTTGGAGATCAAGCAAACAAATAAAGGTATATTTCTATTTTAGGAAAGATATGCTTTAAATTTGCTTGATAAGTTTCAACTAGAAAATGCCAAGTTTGTTCAAACACCAATGATTCAAAATGCCAAGTTTGAACTCAATGATGGATGTGAAAAATAAACGGCTCGGTTTATAAAAGTTGGTAGGAAGGTTGCTTTATTTATGTGCATCAAGACTTGATATCATGTATGTTGTAAGTGTCTTATCAAGGTTCATGAGTGCTCCACTCAAAGCTATTATCAAGCTAGAAAGAGAATTTTAAGGTATGTAAAACGCATGACCAACTATGGAATCTTATACAAGCATGGCAAAATTTATGAGCTAGTTGGCTATTGTGATAGTGATTGGGCAGGCAGCTTAAAAGACATGAAAAGTACCTCTACCTACTTATTCATGTTTGATTGAGATCCATTTTCTTAGAGTTCACATAAGCAAAGAACCACAGCACAATCAAAAGCAGAAGCCGAATACATTTCAATGGAGGTAGCATCAAACCAAGCAATTTGGCTAAAGAAATTGCTTGATAACTTAGGCTGCAAGCAAAGAAATGCAACCACCATTTATTGTGATACTATTTCAGCCATTGCCATTTCTAAAAATGTAGTACAACACAGAAGAACAAAAAACATCCCTGTGAAGTACCATAGCATTCGAGAGGCTAAAAGAAACAAGGAAACAAATTTGGTGCATAGCTCCACTCAAGATCAACTAGCGGAAATTCTTACAAAGCCATTGCAGAAAGAAAGACTTCAAAAGCTTAGGAATCTACTACATATCAAGCCTAACATTGCAAAGGAGAAATGTTAGAGAATCATGCCATTGTTAGCCATGAACATAAGTAAACCTGAGATCAAGGTGCCTTGGCCAAGGGGTTCTCTCTAACCTTGTTTTTTGTATTTTCTTTGTATTTTGTTCTAGCAAAATCTTAAGTAATCTAGGCTAGTTAAGTTGGTGCACAAAGACACCAAAATGTTTTAATTAATGTGGATTAGCTAAATTAGGGTTAAGGAAACTTAAGCACCTTGATGACATTTAAGCACCTTAGTGATAAGGATGATAACTTGGGCAGCTGCTTGTTGACATGGAGCTTAACCATTCGGCTTACCTCTCCTTCAGTACATGTGAAGACATGTGGCATCATGCATGAGAATTACTTCAATATGAAGTACTCAATAAGCAGCAACGCTTATCAACATCTTATGAAGCATGTGATGAAATTGCCTTTACACATGTGCTTACTTCACCATAAAGAACTTGAAAAATATTGGTGCATAGGATCGGCCATGGTGTGCCTTCACACCACTTTTGTAAGATATATATATATATATATATATATATATATGTACAAACATTTCAATGAATGAATGGAATTGAGTTTTGGAAAAATATCTTAGTTTTCCCTTTTGAAAACAACAGAAACACCATACCGACCTTGCTGGAAAAATTTTCCAGCAACTTATTCGAAACCAAGCTGAGAACTTCTCTTCCAAAATCAATTTCCAACCACCTCAAAAACTTGTTCTCTTTAGATAAACCTAGCCCTCAGTCTTTCATTTATCATTTCGAACAACATTCCCACAATTGTAATCTCTCTCACATCCGATAGAGATCCATCCCTATTAATTTTGTATTCTCCTACTCTTGGAGGTTGCCAAACCTAGTGATCTATCTTTTCCTCCAATGCCATAAGTGATTGATTAGTTTCTTTAAACTCAAGGTGAAGCTACCACACTGTCGAGCAAAAGTTGATCAAGTTTTGTATGCACATTGTGCATGAAAGCATTCCCTTTATTCCCCAACATAGATAAGCAAACATATCTTTATGGAAATTATATAACTTAATAAGAGTCACAAAACACAATTGCAAAAGACTGGTAATTTTTATTCTTAATTACCGAGTAAAACTTAACCTCTTTCCAATTTTTTCTTACATTAGAACAACGCAATAATGCATGTAATGAGTGTAATCTCCACCATGGCACATATCACAAACTTTGTTTTATATTCCTTCAGAATAATGTATCTGCATAAGGAATGACATAATTGCTTGCTCTGCAAAGGAAAATTTTAATCTCATTTGGTATTTGTAAATCCCACCAATTTCTTTCTTTTTCCTCACTTTGGCTTCCTAATCTCGCACTAATCTCATCCAAAAAGCAACTTAATAATTGGACTTGACTGTATAGTTTTTAGCTTCATTAAAATGCCATATAATTCTATCTAATTAACAAATACCACATATTGGAATTCTATAAATAATTTTAGCTATGTTGTTGCTCAAAAGTTGTCATCCTCATCTCCATAGAAGTATGCTTATAATCTCTTCAAAATGGATCTAAAAAAAAGAAACAAACAACATTAGATTGACATTAGTTGAGTCAGTGGCATTCACCCTTTTGATGTTAAAGTCAAAGTTTTTTAAGATAAAGTCCTTCTCCATTACAAGAACTCAAAAATGTTTTCCTTCCATGGAAGAAATCTTGCTGGTTTGTTGGTCTTAGAAAAGGAAGGAAGAAAGGAGTAAAAAAACATGAAAAAACGAAAAAGAGAGAGAATTTTCCAAAAGGTGGATGACATAAGATTGATGCATACCTACCCAATTGCATCTTATAGAATTTATACTTGTGATGAAGGGTGAGAATTTATTCTTACTAAACCTCATATCTTGGATGTTTGATAGTCATGGCTGCAAAATCCTAGATGCCCCATGTGAGACCAAATAGGCCCCAAGAATTATTTATTTGATCCTATTTTCAATAGGTGTTTACCTAACAATTTTACATAGGCTTCTGTTGCCCATTGGCTACTAGAATAAGAATGGATTTTGCTCATGGCATATAAAAATGTACCCAACAATTCCTCCCTAATTGATCCTATTGTATTTAGAATAAAATCAATTTCAAAATGGGATATATTTATCTTTTTAGAATTTTTTTTATTCTCTGAGGATTTTTGAGTAAAAATAGGAAGAATTTCAGTTTCACATTTAAACCAAGGTATTTTTATTCGGGTTAATTACACTGGACACCTTTAAGATTTTTCTTAATTACAACCGGATACCTTCCATGTTTCCATAATTAGATTACACACTTTCGAGGTTTCCCTTAATTATAACTGGATACCTTTATGTTTCCATAATTACATTGCACACAGTCGAAGTTTTTTCCTTAATTACAAACGGGTACTTTTATATTTCCATAATTACATCCGCCTCTCTTCTGATAAAATTTCATCCATTGTACTCACTCTCTTATGTGGCAGTTAAAATTTTATTAATTGTCACTTATATATTAATTGAACGTGGATTTTAATTGATTTGAAAAATAAAATTTTTTTAATTTGAAAAGGTTGAAGCCCAACGGATAGCAAGTACAAAAATAATAATCAATTTTTAACAGCACCCTCTGGAATTTTTAAAACATAATTTTTAGGGTTAATTACACTGGGCACTCTTGAGATTTCCCTTAATTACAATCGGAGACCTTTAATATTTTTATAATTACATTGCACACCCTTGAGGTTTCCCTTAATTACAACCGGATACCTTTATATTTCCATAATTACATTGCACATCCTCGAGATTTTTCTCTTAATTACAACCGGGTACCTTCATATTTCCATAGTTACATCCGCCTCCCTTCTGACAAAACTTCATCCATAAAAATGTACTCTCTCTCTTATGTGACAGTTAAAATTTTATTAAATATCCATTGTATATATTAATTAAACTTGGATTTTGATTGATTTGAAAAATAAAATTTTTTTAATTTGAAAAGATTGAAGCCAATCGGATAGTAAGTACAAGAATAACTAGCAATTTTTAATGGTACCCTTTGAAATGTTTAAAACATCATTTTTATGTTTTCTAATTTTTGTTTTTTTTTTAAAATTTGTTTTCAAAACTTGTTTTTGAAAATGGATGTCCCAAATTTGGGTGGTCTTTTGGAGTTGTTCATGAAAAAATTTTAGGAAGTTAGCTAAATATGAAAAGATAAGACTGATATGTATTTTGCAATAAATGGATGTGGGATTTTAGGACTAAGATCCTTAGTTATACATATATATAAAGTTTCTTTTCTATATGTAACTGTTAAATGTTACGCAGACTATCTATAACTATAGAATTTTAAAAATGTTTCTTGCATTTTACGATATTTAATATGATATATAACCAATTCTACCAAGAAAAAAAGAAAATTAAGAAAAAAAATTAAGGAAAAGAAACAGCTACAAACTAGAATCACCAGGAAATGCATAATTTATAAAAATATATAATATCACAAGGACAATCTAGTTATTCTTGTACTTACTATCCATTGAGCTTCAACCTTTTCAAATTAAAAAAATTTTATTTTTCAAATCAATCAAAATCCACATTTAATTAATATATACAAGGGACAATTAATAAAATTTTAACTGTCATATAAGAGAGATAGTATATTTTTATGGATGAAGTTTTGTCAGAAGGGAGACAGATATAATTATGGAAATATGAAGGTACCCAGTTATAATTAAAGGAAAAATATCGAAAGTGTATAATGTAATTATGGAAACATAAAGGTATCCGATTATAATTAAGGAAAACATTGAGGGTGTGTAATGTAATTATAAAAACATTGAAGATATCCAGTTGTAATTAAGAGAAACCTCGAGGATGCCAAGTAATTAACCCTAATTTTTATGCCCCCCAATACACATATCGCCAGTTTGGCCATTCCTGTTTGGCCATTCATTTTCAAAAACAAGTTTTGAAAACAAATTTAAAAAAAAAATTAGAAAACATAAAAATTATGCTTTAAGCATTTCAGAGGGTGCCGTTAAAAATTGATAGTTATTTTTGTACTTACTATCCGTTGGACTTCAAATTTTTCAAATTAAAAAAAAACTTTATTTTTCAAATCAATCAAAATCCACATTTAATTAATATATAGAAGGGACAATTAATAAAATTTTAACTGCCACATAAGAGAGATAGTACAATGGATGAAATTTTGTCATAAGGGAGGTGGATGTAGTTATGAAAACATGAAGATAGCCAGTTGTAATTAAGGAAAAAACCTCGAGAGTGTGTAATGTAATTATGGAAACATAAAAGTATCCGGTTGTAATTAAGGAAAACCTCGAGGGTGTGTAATGTAATTATGAAAACATGAAAGGTATCCGGTTGTAATTAAAGAAAATTTCGAGGGTGCCCGATGTAATTAACACATTTTTATTCACACTATGAAATTTAATAATTACACTACACTTTTATTTTTTTTTAATATTTCAAAAATATCGTTCATTAAAAGGTTAGAATTGCAATAAAGCACATAATTAAAATAAAAATAAATTATTATGTTGTCAAGACCAACCCAATATTCTATATGGCACCTTAGACAAGCCTTGTCTTTTAAGGTTGGATTTGTCCAAAAATTCTCTGCATAGAAAACACACTCTAATAAAGCACCACCTTATTCTTCTCATGTTATTACATAATTTTATACAAGGGCAATACTTTAATAACAAAATAACAACAGAAGCAATCACAAATAAATAAATAAATAACAATAATCCAAGACATTAAAAATTAGAGCAAACTAAGAGTAAATACAAGGACCGAATTTAATACAAGTACAAGAAATTATGAACAAAATATTACATGGAAAGAAAGGAAACGAAACACTCTTCTTGGAACACGACAGCGGACACAAGGCATCAATTTCATCCCGAAACCGTCAACACCTACTAGCACCTAGGTCTAGGAGAACAGATTTAAAAACAGAAAAATTATGAGATGTTAATCATACCAATGAATGGCACCCAACCATGGAATTAACATATAATATTGTAAAGCAGGGACAATTAATAAGAAATAAATAAGTGAATAAAATATAAATAAATCTTAAAAATTTTCTCTCAAAACCCTCATTATTTTGCTCAGTTGAAAAGTTCTCCATTTTAAAACTATTTTTACAAAACTCATAATTTTTGTATTCCCTAAATTCGAGAAAGTAAATAAAAATATAAATAATTGAAAATTAAAATAACATTGAAAATAATTTGATTAATAATGATTATATTTAGGACAAAATAAAATAAAGTAAAGTAAATCATAAATAACATTTATATAAGGAAAATTTAATATATAAAAAAAGATAAAATTTACATGAATATATAAAATTATGATTGAATGAATGAATTAAATAATAAAAATAGTATAATGCGGTAAAATTAAATCCAATAATTTAAATAATTTGCAAATTATCATTTTAAAGAATTTAAAATAAATAATTAAAATGTAATAAAATATATTTTAAAACATTTTTTGTTTTAAAAAAAAAAAACGTATTAGGAAAACAACTTGATGCACAATGCTATAAACCAAGTGGTGCCAAGCAGTACTTGACATCCCTAATACCATTCTGATGGGGAGGTTAAAAGGAGATACTTACAAATGGTCACCTTGGCATCCCAATGCGCCAATGCTAATAAACCTGCCATCCTACGGCTTAGGGGGAGCGACTGATGCTAACTTTGTAAAATACTTGCCAACTTTCTTGCATGAAGCTTCTATAGAATGGCTAATCAATACCTGTCTACTAATCACAATTATATTACAGAATGGTGCATCTTAAACAAAGTAATTGGAAATATAATATTCACTAAAATTTTATAAATAATACAAGGTTTGTCAACAAATTTTTCTAAACCTACAAATTCTCAATTTTCCACACCAGATCTTAAAATCCATCAAATCTCATTAAAATCAATTATTTCGAGATAAGTACAATTTACACAAACTTATATACACGTAAATATATTTTTATGCAAATAAATTTAATTAAAATATTTTCTTTAAAACCATAAAATCAATTTTTTATGCAACAATCATATTTAAACTACATAAATTGGCACAATATAATTAAATAATATTTTTTCTTAAATTTAAATTGATACAATATTTTCAAAAAATTAAATAACATAAATATATAATTATAACAATCCAAAAATAGATTTTGAAAATGGATCACTCACCTGAAATATAGATGCCTAAAATATCATCAAAACACAATACCGATTAAAATAATATTTTAATATGTTATAATATACACGATTTATCCTGGAGCTAACACAAACTTGTCAAAAATAGGCAAACTATATATCAAAATGAAACTCATGATACAAGGATTACAGATTGGGTCTCTCAATCTAGTGAGATTTGGATGAAATAGACTTTAGATTTGGGCTAAAGGAGGCCAAAATAGGTTGGAAAGGGTAATGGATACATTGGAAACTTATCGAAATCAAGGAAACTGATGAGCCGCTACTGTTGCCGGGAAACATTTTTTGTGCTAATGCATCCAGCGATCACCGATCATGAAACTTGGTGGGAAAGATGTGATGAGAGTCAGCCCTTACTCGCACAACCGACAACCCGCTAGGGTGTTAACCCGATACGGATGAAGACCTGCCCAATCACTAGAGCTCAAGCCAAGAGATTTAAGGACAACATGACTGCCTTTATACAGGGAGTAATTAATTCTCAAAAGGGCTTGACAATACCCAAAGATACAAAGCCCATTTTAAACATCCAAATGGTGGAGGCCGATACGGACCCAGGTAACTGGTTTCGTCCAAATATTGACTCTAGGCGGCAAGAAATTGTTCCAAAACTTCATGGATTCAATGAATATTACTAAGAGATCAAGGAATCAAGCCAAGGTAGAATCAAAGTCAAACAAAAAAGGCTTGTGCGCATACGGGACAAGTTGGCCGGTTTTGTTGGATTTTGTTGCTGACTTTACTGTATTTTATAGAGTTGGCATTTTCTCTTTGAACCAACCAAGGGCAATGTGTGGGACTCAATGATGATCCTATTTGGCATCCTAAAAGGCATATGGAAGTTGATTTGGAGCTTAAATTGGTCAAAGATAGCTTAGTTAGAAAGATAGTCAATTTGTTTCCTAATTTGATTTTGACTTTTCGTTTTAGGAAATTAGTCTTTTACTTGGTTTTATTTATTTATTTGCTGGACAAATCAACTTAGGAAAGTTAATATTTTATTATTTCCATTGTAAATCAATTAATTTCTAATTCAAAATAAAGGAATTAATTAATCAAAATTAGAATAAGAAAGGAGAGAGAAAATTCGACCACATTAGGAATCTAACATGCTTAGCCGGTTTTGTCCTAGGTTTTTAGAGTTTTGTTGTTTTGTGACTCTAACCTATTTAATAATATTCAGAAATTAAGTTGTAAGAAAGAAGTCTCTTTATTCTCTTTGAACACCTAAGACACCATTAAAAGAGTGAGTGTTTTAGTTTTGACTTTTCAATAGGATATCCATCACCTATTGTGGCGTCTTCATTATACCAAAGTTTCTAATCACAGGTTGGTTAGGAGTTAAGATTTTTCCATAAGAATTTGAACTTAATTGAGATCTGAGCTAATATAATACAGGTTTAGGCACGAGTGAACCTAGGTTTGTATCATTTGGTATCATAGCCAAGATTTTGTTCAGGTTTGATTTATCTTATTTGTTTTATTTTTTTTTTGTGTTAATCTACAATTTTTAGCATTAGGTTAAGGTTGCTTCTAACATCATACATGTTCTAGATATTTTAAAAAAAAAAAATTTCATTCATAGCCGAAATTAGGTTCTTTGTTTTACCCTCTTTTTTTTTCCCTAGTTGTTGGTTGTCTTTCATTTTGTTCTTAGTAATTTAGTTTATTATTGATTTTTCTTTTTTGTTCTGTTCTTAAATATTTGCATTCATATATTCAAAAAAAAAAAAAAAAAAAGAGGAATTGCAACAACCTATATAAATTTACAAAAACAAATTGCAAATTTGTATTTTGTTATTGGTGGTCATGGGTTTGGTAGTTATTTGGTGTTGGAATTGTAATTTAATTGTTAATTATTGCTACTGTAGTTGAGATTATATTTTATGAGTTTAAAAAAAAAAAGAAGAAGAAAAGCCGAATAAAAAAAATAAAAGGGGCCGATTTGGTTAAAGTTGGAATGTGACTTTGTTTGAGCTGGAAATTTGATTTGTGATATTTTGGAGCTGCTGGAATTTTATATTGCTGCTGGAAATTTGTATTTTTAAGTGCTAAAATTATTTGGATTAAAATTAGTTAAAGGATTTAATACAAAAACTTGAGTTACAAAGAATAACAACCAACAACTATCCTATCTTTTTGTTCGATTTGATTCTTGTTCATGTTTAAATTTCTTTCTCTATATTTTATTCTTGAATTATTGGTTCATTCATATTCTGGACAGTTTTTATTTCATTCCAAAAAATTGCTTGTTGATTTACTTTATTTTTGCTTAGAAAAGTCGAGAACTAGGTTTTATTAATTCACTCGTTATTGCTTGCTTTTTTCTACTATTTTGTTGATAAGTTTAATTAAAATATACTTGTGATCTAATTGCTATTTAGTGGGTGTTTTAATTAGAACTTTGAGTGCAAGAGTGTGTGAGCTCAAAAGAAGGTCAAAAGCCGAAACTAGTGTGCAAATACGAGTGTTGAGACATTGTTTGAGTGAAACACGTAAAGGAGTGATTTTGGTGAGGTCCTATTTTATTTTTGTGTTATTCATACCAACATAGCATATTCAAGGGTGAAGAGGGGATGTACCATTAAGAATTAATGAGAGAAATCCATAGGATTCAAGGGTGATTTCCAAGCTTCGGGAAGTAGAGGTGAGCACACGGACATGATGGCAGTATAGAGCAATTACAGTGGATGAATGCTCGCTTTGATCACCTAGATCAAATGATGGACAGGTTGGCAACATCACAAGGTGGGCCGAATTTGAGGCAAGAATTCCATGGTGGCTGAGGTCGAGGTCAAGGAGGTCGCGGATACCATAGGGAGGATTTTGAAGGAGGAAATTATGAAGATAATTTAGAGGAGGATTTTGAAGACATCTATGCTTTCCAAGGAAGGCAAAACCGAGACCAGAAAGGGAGGAGGATGATGATCTTAAAAATATTAAGGTCAACATACCATCTTTTATGTGAAAAAGTGATCTGAAGGCATACCTAGAGTAGGAAGAGCGTATGGAGATGATCTTTGATTGTCACAACTATTCGGAGACTAAGAAGGTAAAAGTGGCAGCAATGGAATTTGGACATTATGCACTCCAATGCTGGACAAATGAACAAAATACCCAAAGGAGAGTAGGTGATGAATTGATTATTACTTGGCGACAAATGAAAGGAGGCATGAGGAAACAATTTGTATCGACTCATTACCATAGGTTGCTACATCAAATACTCCAATCATTATCACAAGGTAGTAGGTCTGTGGAGGATTATTGCAAGGAGATGAAGATGCTTATGATGAGATTGAGCATGAATGAAGAAAGAGAAGCAACCATTGCATGGTTTCTAAGTGGATTGAATCGTAAGATAGCTAACCAATTGGAATTGTAACAATATGTGGAATTGGAAGAGATGTTGCATGTGGCTATCAAACTTAAGAATCAATTCAAGAGGAGGGGCACAATTACACGGCTTGAAAGAGTTTCAAATAGCGGGAGATCAAATCCAAATGCTTGGAGAAGCAATCCCACCATTGAAGCAAGACAAAAGCCGAAACTTGGAGAAGAAAGCACCACATGACCAAAAAGGTAGTCAAAAACCGAATCTGTCCAAGCACACAAAAGTGAAAGTAAATCTTATCATGCACCTTCTAGAACTCCTGAAATTGTGTGTTTTAAGTGCCAAGGACAAGGACACATTGCCAATCAATGCCCAAATAGAAGAATTATCATTTTAAAAGATTTATTTGTTTCCTTTGTATGTGTTTCTAAAATTATATCTTTTTTAACTCTTGTTGTATTTGTTTTCAGCACAAGATGCTTTAAAAAGTGAAAAAAAAAATGTGGACGGGAAACTCTGAAGTGGTTCAATATATATAACCTAAACAATTTGAATTCGTTTAGTTTATGTATACCAAAGAAGGCATTTAGATCTGGATTATAAACCCAAACAATTTGAACACGTTCAAGTATTGTATACCGGAGAAGACAATGAATTCGGTATATATAGTTCGAACGATTTGAATTCATCTAAGTTGTGTATATAAGAAAATACAATTCGATCCAGAATACATAAATCAAATGAAAGAGTGAACTTGTTCGGTATATACAACCCGTACGATTTGAACACGTTCAAATTTTGTATACTGAAGTAGCCAATTAAATTCAGATTATATAAACCATATAGAAACTTAATAATATTTAAAGACATCCATTCATGTATATTAAAAAGAATAAAAAAAAAATTTGTTCTTCCATTGATACTCAAAATGCTACCCAAAAAAAAAAAAAGTTAAGGTAATCATTATACGGTATGTAAAACTCGTAATTCAAGTAAGCAAATCAATTTAATTATATTATCTACTTACAAGGTTTAAGATGAATCAAGTAAGATTGATTTGGAAATTAGTACAATTAAATAGAATTAAGAGATAAAGATGATATGGTATATTTATTTAATTATATTTAAAAATGAATAAGATATAATTTATTGGTATAGGTAATAAAAATTGATATACAAATGAATCAGTATAAAATCTTGAAATTTTCGAGTGAGGAGTTGGCAAAAGCTATACCATCCGCCTGTGGTATTGAAAATTCACAGTCCCTTGAACTTTGTACCAATGTTTAAACTATCTAAAATTTCTGTTTTTTTAGGGAATCGAAAGAAATTTTAAGATCTAAATGGAAACAGATAGAATTTCTATAGTATCCATCGAAATTTCTAGGAAAAGTTATGTCAAAATATTCACATAAAATCCTTAACAATTTGGTTAAAAAATCCATCATATCCATTGAAATTTAAAAAAAAATTCATGTAAATTTATGAAATTTTCATGGAATTTTGAAAATATCTACGACTTTTTTTTAAAAAAATTTATATAAAAATTTATAAATATTATTGATGTTTAGTAAATTAATTTTAGTAATAGTTTTTTTTTAACCTTTTAATTGTTTTTCAAATATTAAATGATATAAATAAAATGGAGTAAATTAAATTAAATAACCTTGATAGATTCTATTTATTGATAAATATATATATATATATATATATACACTTGCTATACAATTTGTATAAGATGGATTCATAAGAATCTCATTATTACAAGTTAATAGTTAATTATATAAGTGATGAGAATCCTCCCGTACTAGAACAATAGATTACCTGCTAGAGTGCTAATTCTGTACAAATGAAAACAAAGTCAATCACAAGGGCACAACCTAAAAGATTCAAGGACAACCTGGTTAGCTTCATACAAGATGTTATTCAAACTCAAGAGGGCATGACAATACGCGAAGATCCAAAGCTCGTCTTATGCATCTAAGTTATGAAGGCGGAAATGGACCCAACAAGCTATTTTGGTGCTTCTATGGACTCCGGACAGTAAGGAATGAATTTGTTAATTTATGAAAGTGATTGAGCACTCCAAGGAACCATGAAATCATGCCAAGACAGAAGCAAAAGCATTCAAACCCAACATTTGCACATGAAGTTTCATGTTGGCCGAAAATCATCAATTTGGCACTTTATGGGAACCAATATTAATCCTATTTGGCATCCTACATGCCATAATTGGAGTTGATTTGAAGCTTAAACTAGCTGGTGATTAGATAAAGACAGTTTAGTTGTAAAACTTAGTCAACTAGTTTCCTAATCTGAAATTTGATTTTTATTTTGTTCTTTATTTATTTATTTGCTGAACAAATTAATTTAAGAATGTTAGTATTTTATTATTTCATTGTAAATTAATTAATTCCTATTTTAAATTTAAGGAATTAATTAATCCAAATTATATTAGAAATGTGAGAATTTCAACCACATCTTTTTGTTTCCTTATTGATGGCCGAATTTTACCTAGCTGACTTAGGGTTTTGTTTTGTGACTTCAAACTTATTTAAAGGCTTATTTCCTCAATAATATTCAGTACATTATTCATATAGAAAAATACTTATGAAAAAGAATTCTTTTTGCTTTCTTTGAACATATAAAACATTGAATAAAAATCAAATGTTTTAACTTGACTTATCAATAGGTCATCTATCACCTATTGTAGCGTCTTCATCATATATCAATGTTTTTAATTACGAGTTGATTAAAGGTTAAGGTGACCATTAGAACCTAAACTTAATTATGATCTGGATTAATATAATACAGGTTTAGGAATAAGTCGACTTAAGTTCGTATCAATACGAATGTAAAATGATAATATAAAATAATAATATGGAAGTATAATATTATGTAGAATTGGTATTGATAATACTTAAATTAATAATATTAAGCAAATAAAAAATAAAAGATGATAGAATATATTATACTAAACATTAAAGACAACTACATTTAATATAAGATTTTTATAGTTGACATATTAATAATTATATGAAAATTTATTAAAGAGATACATCTTTTTAACTATTACTTTTCATATTTTATATCTCAAAATGACAACAAAAAAAAGATCGATAATTTTCAACCACCTAAAAATTTTATGAATATTGATATGATATTTATAAAATATAATGTAATTGTAATAATTATTTTATCTTTATTAATAAATAATTTTATCAAATATATATATATTTTTTGTATATTTTTATTAATAATAATTTATTAATATCACTACTGTTTAATATAAATTAAATTAATTAAAAAATATATAATATCTATTCAATATTTTTTAATTTTTATAATTAATTTGTTAATTAATTGGTTAAATAAATTAATTTTAAAATTTTAATAATTTTATTTATGTTCGATATTTTTCAATATTTTTATAAAAATTTATATATTTTATACGAAATTTTAAATAAATTTTGAACCTTATTTTATACTACTACAACACCAATCGAAGCCTAAAACAAATAAACTTTGCTCCAAATAGTTTCAGCTTAAAATAACCCCAAAAAAAAAAAATTTGCTAAAAATAATGTTAAAAAATGAGAAATTAAATCCACCAAAATCTTTGTAAAAAAGGAAAAAAATTGCAGCAAATCCAAATAAATAAAATAAAGTTGTTGATTTCCGATCCCTATCCAAACAGAAGCTACTAGAAGAACCTAGTCAGGTTTCCAGAGACTCAAGGCAAGTCCTTTAGTAGTCCTCAATTTACATCTCCCTCTTCCCCTCTCTCTGTCTCTATTTTCTATATCAAAACCTCTCTTCGGGAAACAAGCACAATGGACGCTTCGAAGCTGAACCAGTTGAGGCATTTCGTCGAGCAGTGTAAAGCCGATCCTTCCATTCTCAGTGATCCTTCCCTCTCCTTCTTCCGCGACTACCTTGAGAGGTAAGACAAAAACAAAAACAAAAACCCATTTTTCTGTTCTGGGTTTTGCACAAGTTCTTCCATTTTCAATTTTTAAATAGAAAAAGCCTATATCTGTCTTGATTCTCTTAAATCTTATTGGAAACCGGCTTGTTTTAGTCTCGGCGCTAAGCTTCCTACCTCTGCTTTCAAAGACAGCAATACCAAATCGGTACTGTCTCACTTTCTTATCCCTTTTTTCTTAGGGTTTGTCATTATATATATATATATATATATATTATTTATGCGTGCGATTATGAGTGTAAATATATGAATTATGCCAGGGAAGCTATGTAGTGGATGAGAGCGACGAGGACATGGCCGATAATGAAGGAACACAAGTGAATGTAGAAGAAGAAGAAGAAGAAGAGGATGAAATAGTTGAATCCGATATCGAGCTTGAGGGCGAGATCGTGGAGCCCGACCATGATCCTCCGCAGAAGGTTGATAGAATATATGGGTATTTTTTCTTTTTGAGCAATTTTTGGGTTTTAGCTTTCTATATGGTGAATACTTCGGTGCTTGCAGATGGGAGACCCATCTATTGAGGTCACTGAAGAGAATCGTGATGCTTCGCAGACCGCAAAGGCTAAAGCTATTGAAGCCATTTCTGAAGGTATGGCATTAGTGTATTGTGCCCGCTTTTCGTAATGCTTGCCGATAGTAGTGATTTACTTGCTTCTTTGTGGAATTTGGATGGTTTTTGCGATTCAGACAAGTTGGAGGAAGCTATAGAGCATCTTACTGAGGCGATTTTGCTCAATCCCACATCTGCAATCATGTATGGAACAAGAGGTATGGTTTAGTTCTGTTGTTGGCTTGGTTTTGTTTGGTTCTTTTGTATGCGGTTTTTATTATTTAATGCTTACTTGGTGTTATTTGCTGCCTTTGACAGCTACTGTTTACATCAAAATGAAGAAACCGAATGCTGCCATCCGTGATGCCGATGCTGCTTTAGAGGTTGTTCTTCTTACCTTATTGTCTCTTTAAAAGTTAGGATGTTAAAATCCTTTGTTTTATTATTCATACATCTTTGTGTGTATGGGGTGTGTGTGCATACTGCATACCTTTGTTTTATGATCATTCATGCTTACTGCTTTGTTGGACTCTTCATTTAGCCTAAAATACCAGAGTCGAAAGGACATAATACTGGTACTGGTATGGAATCCTTCCTGGATCCCTGCCGAAGAAATTAACTGGTTCCAATGTAACTGGAGAAAAGGAAATAAAATTAAACCCAAGAGACTAAAGGCCTACGAAAAAATGATGGAATTAAATTACTTAAATGAACTCTAAATTTTTTTCCTTTGAACACTTAATATACCAATTGTTAGTTTTTTCCTAACAATTGGTTACTATAAAATTTCAATAAAATGAAAAAAAATTTCTATCAAATTGTTATATTGTCTAATGTATCCACTTAACCTTATCTAAAATTTTGACCCCTTTTTGGCCGACTCTTTGTACCCTGAATTTTAGAACTAAAGGACCCTACCACCCCTACTCAACACCAGCACCTGGATCTGAGCAAAAAAGACTTTAAAGTATTCATCAGCATCATCATTGCCCTGTTCTGATGGTTATGTATATATTTTATGAATACATTGGTGACTGATAATAATAATAATAATAAATAGAAAAGAAAGGAAAACAGTATAATTTTGTTATTTTTTCCTTTTTTACTAGTAAGCTTTGAAGTTTGTTGCAAGTTGTACTGTGTCATTTTAAGAAGGTTAGTCTATAATACTTTTCTCAGATTAATCCCGACTCCGCTAAAGGCTACAAGTCTCGTGGCATAGCACGTGCAATGCTTGGTCAGTGGGAAGAAGCTGCTAAGGATCTCCATTTAGCATCTAAACTAGATTATGATGAGGAAATTAATGCTGTTCTTAAGAAGGTTCTCTCTCTCTCTCCCCCACCCCACCATTTTAGTGAGTTCAGTGAGTTCTTAATGTTCTTGGATTTTTGGTTTGCTTATGTATGAACTACTTGTGTATGTATGGTGTACCATGACAATGTTTACCATTTCTGTAGCTTTACTTTCTTTTATTTTAAAAGTACTTGTTGATAATTCCAATATTAAGTTATAAAAAATCATAATGACCTTAATGCATATTTCCTATGAATTTATAACCAGAATGTCAGTAGTTAATAAGCAACTCTTCTGCTGGTTTGCTTGATTTATTTGAAACCAACATGATAAACAAGGGATGTTTTGCATGCTCTGTTTCCTGAAAAGGAGCTGTGACATTGGTTCTTCACGGTGAACTTAATCATGGCTTTGTATTCAATTGAAATATGAAGTTTAATACATGTGAGCCTATATGGTGATGAAGTGTGAAGTTATTGACTTTTCAAGTTCTACATGCTTTAAGCCAAGACGTTTTTTTTATGTACATGAATTGAGTTGTTTGGAGCGATGCTCAAATAAAGCAAGTTGTTGGAAACTATGATGTATGATGTCTTCATTTTGGCTGCTGCAACACTTGGATCATCTGTTCTTATGCACTTTTTTTTTTTTTTTTGTTTTGTTTTCCTCTTCCTCCTTAATGACATTTTGGATGCCAATGTAAAATTCGGCAGGTTGAGCCAAATGCACACAAGATTGAGGAACACCGTCGGAAGTATGATAGACTGCGCAAGGAGCGAGAGGATAAAAAGATTGAGCGTGAGCGACGACGTCGCCGTGCTGAGGCTCAGGTAACTAGTTTTTTGTTCAAATCTCTACTAAAGATATCCTCCTATATTGTTGTTGACATGTGATTGAATTTGCTGTTTCATTCTTTTCAAGGCTGCTTATGAGAAGGCTAAGAAGCAAGAGCAGTCGTCTTCTGGTCAAAAATCTAGTGGCATGCCTGGTGGATCTCCTGGTGGGATGCCTGGAGGCTTTCCAGGAGGTGTGCCTGGGGGTTTTCCAGGGGGTATGCCTGGAGCTGGAGGTTTCCCAGGTGGCATGCCAGGAGGGGTGCCTGGAAATGTTGATTTTAGCAAAATATTGAATGTAAGTATGCAGAGCAATACCAAGTTTTTGCTTTGTTTTATTTCCATAATAATTAATGCCACACTTTGGGGTTATATGATAAATATTATGTTATGAAAAATAACCAAGTTAGAGATTTTATTTTTCTATTTCTAGTTTGAGTTAATTAACAACACTAAAGTACAAACTATCATTATATTATTCAACTCCTGCATATATTCCTTCTTCTCTCCTTTATGATCTTGTTGCAGAATGGTGAATTGATGTATTTTTGTTGTTGACAATGTGGATAGGATCCTGAACTGATGGCGGCATTTAGCGATCCAGATGTTATGGCTGCTCTTCAAGATGGTACTTTCTCTTTCCAATGATATATTTTTTAAAATATTTAGTTTTTTCATCAATTGCCCCAATTAACATTTAGGTAGTGAACAAGTATGGAGATTATAGTTATAGATGCGACAAACAAATGAGATCTTAATGATAAAGATGGGGGCAATATTGTGTGAAACAGTTTTATTGAAGTAGGACACGTTTATAAACATATATACTGTCTTCTGGATTTAGGATTTGAAACAATGGAAGTTATTATTAAGAAAATGCTTTGAATATGTAGCTTCAATTGGACCATCAACAGAAGGGAAATGTTTTTCAATCTTTATAAACAGTACCTGTAAGTAACAATGATAAAATAAGCGTGATAAGAACAGTACATGGCTGTAAGCAGTCAATAAACCCAACCAAACCCATAGTATTCATTTGTCCAAAGCATTGGCCTATGGATACTACTTTTGCCACTTTTCCTGGCAGAAGGTTGCTGTAAGCTAAAGATTGGAGCTTTTCTTATCTCTGATTGATTTTCACTGTTTGCATGACTGGTGATTCTATGCAGTAATGAAGAACCCTGCTAATCTTGCAAAGCATCAATCAAATCCTAAGGTGGCTCCTATAATTGCAAAGATGATGGGTAAATTTGGCGGACCGAAGTGAGAAGTTAAAGGAGCAGTATCTTTTGGAGAAATATAGTTGCCTGAGCTAGTTATGGATCGAGATGAACTCTCATATGACAGCTTGTTGAAACATGTTATCGATTGAGATTAATTCTCACATGACAGCTTGATAAAACATGTCCAGATCCTTTTCTAATTTGTGTCAATGTGGCTGTTTTGTTTTCCCTTTCCTTTTAGGGGCGATAGAAATGAGAAACTATTGTGCATGCTGAATTATTAAAGGTTACAAACTCTCTTGCTTCTATGACAGCTTGTTGAAACATGTTATCGATTGAGATGAATTCTCACATGACAGCTTGATAAAACATGTCCAGATCCTTTTCTAATTTGTGTTAATGTGGCTGTTTTGTTTTTCCTTTCCTTTTAGAGGCGACAGAAATGAGAAACTATTGTGCATGTTGAATTATTAAAGGTTACAAACTCTTTTGCTTCTGAATCCATCTCATAGTTTGAAACTCTTTTATGAAATTGGTTGTTTATTCCACTGCCAATGCTTCGTTTTGCTTGGGTTCAGGTCCAGGTAGAAAAGTAAAATTGGTTCCAACTGGCTTAATCCTCTATACTGGGAACGCCTACAATTTGTATTGTTCTTATAAGTGAATAATTTAAGAAAAGTACTAATAACTAATGGATAAATTTGTAGCTGTGTATATAATCTTTGCTATGACGGCTGAAGTATGCATTTAATTGTTTGCATGTTGCCAGTCGGACAAAACATATTAGCCAAAACAATAAAATAAATTTTAATTTAAAATTATATTTATTAATCATTAATTTTTTAAATAGAATTTTAATATGTATTTATATTTGTATTTGATTATATTTTATATTTTAAATTTTAATTTACGATATTATTTAAAAATTAAAAAAAAAAAAAAAAAGAAGTTATAATGTGAAAACTATCAGATTTTTTCTCCTTGTTTGACTCACCAACAATAATTTCTTTATTGAAACTTATAGTGGTTTACGTTCATATGTGGGATGATTAATCGCTAAGGATGTAATTTGAAAATAAGATGATTGGGGGCTCAAAATTCTTACCATTGTCAAGTCCTCTTCCTGTTAACTTAAGAATAACTACGTGTCGGCACCAAAAAAAAAAAAAAAAAAAAAGAAAAAAGAAAATGTAGAGAAAAAGAAAGGGAAAATAAAAATTAGCAATAGCATCGACAGGTGGGGCCTTTGAGTAGAGCTTGTTTTCTTATGAAGAACGCATGTAGCGATGTATAAGTCTATATGAGTCTCAAATTGACCAATGACCAAAATGCATTTTCGATTTTATTTACAATTATAGGGTTAAGTGCACGGAGTGTATATCCATGGCCACGGAAATTGTTTTCCCATTTCCAATTTTACCCTTTATATTTAGAGCCTATGTAACTCCCATGGCCTTCACATACCAATATCTGATTGCCCCAATTCTCCTTCAGAACAATTTATTTATTTTTAATTTGGGAGTATAGGAGTCCACCATCTTCTTCTTTATCTATGGTATCGTGCACAGACGGAAAACCGGTTGAGGAAAACCAAGATTAAAAACATAATAATAATAATTATTGAAGGAATATGAAACAACTGAAATAGGATGTGGGAAATAGGTGAGTTTTTACAGAAGAAATTGTTTCAATTTCCATTAAAGATTACACATTTCAATTCGTTTCATTTTTATGCTATTAGGATATTTTAATTAAAAAAGTATGGATTTTGTTCCCCCAAAAAAAAAAAAAAAAACTAGATATCTGATTTTTATCTTCTTGAATATCTTGTTGCAACTAAAGCTTTTAATTTAAAAGATTTATATCTTAATGCCTTTTAATTTGTTCATTTGCAATTCATATCTTGCATAGTAAGCCCATTAAAAGTGATTTTGGGAGATCTAAAAGCCTTTCTATAATGTTTGACCCCAAAAAAAAATTAAAATCATTTTTAATGGTTTTGTTGTAGAAAAATCATATATTTGGTGATTTTTTGAGACAGGACAGGAGTCAGAAGACTGTGACGGGAGCCAAGCCATTATTTGCACATCATAAAAAATTTTGGGTTCAAACCATTTTTTTTGTCTTATAAAACATTATTTAACCATAGTCAATAGTATAATAATTTACAAGAATCATTAATTGAGTTTTAAAATAATTTTATGTAATTCTTAAATGAAAGCCTTTCAATTTTTGATTGATTATAAAAAGAAAGAAGCAATATTTTTAGAAAATTTATTTAGCTAATTTGAAAATGGAAGGTACTTACAAAGTTAAATATTAAAAGAAAAATAAGAATCAAATTAAAAAACCGAACTAATAAAACTAAAAGGCTTGAAATGCAATTAATCCATCATTATATTATTATTATTTTTTTTTGTGTTTAATTTTTTAATTTTATTTTTTACAGTAATTCTATTTTCGGTATCTCTAATATGATCTTATAAATATTGTGAGAATGACATATCAATTAAGTTAAGCTCATCATTTTATTTATTTTTCTCTTTTAACAATCAGTTGTATAATAGAGACCATTGTACTTTGGCACCTTCTAAAATAATTTTTGATATCTTCTAAAATCTTTTAATTTGTTTTGGGGGTTTTAAAATCAATTTTGTCACATTACATTGATAATTTCTGTTTTTAAAATTCTTAGAAATAGATTGAATTCAGTTAAAATTGATAGAAACCATCAAATACAAATCATATGCGATGCATGTGACTGCCAAATCTAATTTTTTAATTTATTTTTTAGATTTTTCCATTTAAAATTTTTTTAAAATTTCTACGAGTAAAAAAAAAAAAAAACCAAATATTCAAAAAAAAAAAAAAATCAAAGCGAGCAGGTGGTAAAAAAAAAATTCAAAGAGCACAATAAAAAATCTCAGATGTTCAAATAAATTCCAAGATCACAAATAAATAGTAGATGATTAAATAGAATTTTGAATGCCTAAAAAAATACCAAATATTAAAAAAAAAATTCTAAAAGCTCAAAAATGCCAGATGTTAAAAAAAAAAAAAAAGATCTATGAGCCAAAAAAAAAACAGATGGTAAAAAAATTCTAAAAGTACTATATATTAGATGGTAAAAAATTTCTAAAAGTTCCAAAAAACTACCAAATATTAAAAAAAAAATTCTGTGGGTCCAAAAAAATACCAAATGATAAAAAAAAATCTGAAAACACAAAAAAGCACCAGAAGCTTAAAAAAATTCCAAGTCCCTATAAAAATACCAGATTTTTTAAAAAAAATTTCGAAAGCCTAAAAAAAAAAAACTAGATATTAAAAAAAAAAATTAGATGGTTAAAAAAAAATTGAGAGCATGATAAAAGTATCATATGTAAAAAAGTTATGAGAGCCTGAAAGAAAATTAGATAGTTAAAAAAAAATTTCAAGTGCCCAAAAAATAAAACAGATAGTATAAAAAAATCTTTAGATCACTCAATAAAAATGCTAAATATTTTTTGGGCTCTTTGAATTTTTTTTCAACATCTAATTTTGTTTTTAACTCTTAATTTTTATTTTTTATTTTTATTTTTTTTTTACCATTTGGTATTTTTTTGACACTTGAAACTTTTTTTAACTATCAAGTATTTTTTTATGGCTCTCAATTTTTATTGAATATCTGGTATTTTTTCAAGTTTCAAAATTATTTTTCACCTTATGATATTTTTTTGCACACTAAAATTTTTTTTAACTTTTGCTATTTTTTTGTGCTATCAGAATTTTTTGAACATCTTATATTTTTTTTGAGCTCTAAGAATTTTTTTTTTTACTATCTCATACTTTTTTGGGGCACTCAAATTTTTTTTACAATCTAGTATTTTTTTTTTTGGGACTCTCAAAATATGTTTTAAACATCTAACATTTTTTTGGACTTTGTAATTTTTTTATTGAAAATTTGTTTTTTTTTTTTTGAGTTTTCAGAAATTTTTTTCAAATATTTGGTACTTTTTTGGGTTTTGAATTTTTTTTAATTATATGATATTTTTTTACCAAGTTCTCGAATTTTTTTTTTGAATATCTAGTATTTTTTTATTTGTGCAATCAAAAAATTTTTTTTGCCATATGTTAATTTTTTGGGATTTTGAACTTTTTTTTTGATATTTTTTTGAGCTTTTAAATTTTTTTAAAAAATTTTAAAAGAAAAAATTTGGAAAAATAAATTAAAAAATTAATATTTGGAGTCACATGCCTGCATATCATTTCTATGAAAACAGAGAATATCAATATGACAAAATTAATTTTAAACAAAATTAAATAATTTTAAAAAATATCAAAATGCAATTATTGTCCATGATTGGATTTTGCCAACTAGTTTCCCAAATCGCCCATGACTAATTTTTTAATCACAAAATTAATCCATTATCCTATGACGTGTCAAGTTTTTAGTCATCATGAAATATTTTGTACATTTTATTCGTCAGTAAATATAAGTGGACGTGTCATATCATAGAATATAGAATACAGACGAACTATGCAGAAAATTCATAAAAAAACACAATTTTCTATTAAATCGATTTGAAAAAAAAAAAAGGTTTTTGCGTGAGAAATTTGGGAGAATGAATGGTGTCATCTTTGACTTTGAGAAATGACATTATTATACTAGAAAGGATGGAGGTTGAAAGAATACAAATGTCCAATTTTGGCTGCCCATTATAATGTGAGGGCTTTGTCTTTGTAATTATAGTATACATATACTAAATATTTATCAAATAATATATTAGCATATCATTTTTTTTTTAAATTAATATAATCTAAATTTAAAAATGAATGAATATTTAAATAGTAAACAACTCAACAAAAATATTTTCATATTATTGGCCGGCGGCATCTTATAGTATATAAATTTGGTAAAATGATTTGGTACCTCAATTAGAATTATGCTCTTTTTTTGTTGTGTTTCATTGCTAGCATGATACTAGCTATTTAATTTCATTTAAATATATGTTTTGATTTTTTAAATGAAATATCTAGTGTGAAATACCATCACATCCACCCTCTTGAAGTCGTGGAATTGAATTATGCCGCCTTCTCCTTTAGTTTGAAAAAATATTGTAATCTTGATCAGAATAAATAAATAAACTATCACAAATATAACATATATATGATTGTAAAATTTAGAGAGAATTTCATCGGAAGCTTGATTAAAATCCATGGAGGAACTAAAAAAGTTGTCTATTTCCCTTTGATCACATGGTTTTGTTTTACTGGTGTCGGCGACATGAGAGGAAAGAGACTCTTCACCCATTGCTGCAGTACTTATACGCCAATGACATATCATCTTTGCTTAGGAACAGCAAACCTTCATCAAGACTTCGTTTACTGCTGGTTTTGTTTAAGAAATGTCCCTTCTTATTAGGTCAACTATCTGATTCACACTTGCCTCTGTCCATCTCTTACCACCACACTTCTAAGAATGACACACGTTGGCCGACACTTTACTTTTCACCAAAATTTCATTGTTATTTGGTAGAAATATTGATTTTTATTATTATTCTTATTATTTTTATATAAATATATAACTATCCACTTCAGAGAAGTACATGTAATTAATGAGGTTAGTATGTAATAACAAATTTATAAATATTTAAAATAATCGGTACGATATCATAATTTCAGCTTTCGAAGTATATGAAAAGTTTGTTTATTTGAAATAACAACTTTGGTGTAAATTCTCAGGTCTTGATCAGTTTGAATCCTCCATCTAAAACAATAATAACAATAATAAAAAAACACTCTTAGTCATGCTCTCCAACGTAGTTCGACAAGCCTATGGTTTTAATATATTTAATATATATATATATATACATATATACATAATCAAGTTTAAATTTGATTTTTAATATTAAAATTAAAATTAAGATTTTCTTTTTCAACTCTTGAATTATACCAAATGTTAAAATTTAAAATTATATTTATTAATTATTGAATTTTAATAATATTTATTTTTTCTAAATAGAGTTTTAATATGTCACTAATTATAATTCAATAATTTTTTAATTTTAAATTCTAATATTAATGTAATGCAATGACCAATAAAAAAAATTTGATAGTAAAATTTTTTATATGAACTTATATATATATATATATATTATGTATATAAAATTTCATTCTACTATATATTTATTATCTCATCAACTTTATAAGAATCTAATCAAATATATCACATATAGTTAGACATAAATCATTCAGCATAAATTAAATAATATTACTCAACTAAAAAGACTCTCTCTCTCTCTCTCTCTCTCTCTCTCTCTCTCTCTCTCTCTCTCTCTCTCTCTCTCTCTCTCTCTCTCTCTCTCTCTCTCTACATATATATAGTGAGATTTTAACTTTTATTTTATTTTATTTCTTAATTGGATTAGACCATTTCAATTGAAAAGATGAGTAATTTGTCAAAAATAATAGTTCAAATGTTGATACATGGAATCCATCCCTTTATTTTTGTAAGAGTTTCATAAAGTAACTTTAGGCTATAATCATCCTTTGGATGTAATACTAATTCATAAAATTCGTCAACAACTGCTAAAAATAAAAGAGGTTAATTGCAACTCAATAATTAATTAGCATAAGTAAACAAAGGTGTACGCAAATGAGTTAAGCTGGCTAAGAGTGGAAAGGGCACAAAATCATTACATCTTGGACCCGTCACACTTTCCACACCAGCTTGCCTTTGTAATTCATGACAAATAACAAATAATAAATGAAGCCACATCTTTCTAATCACTTCCCACCAATCATTCTTAAACGTCATTTGATGCACCTTAGCTTGTAAGACTAAAAAAAGAAGAACATTTTGAGCTCCAAAACCAGTGAATTAATTAAATTTTAATAAATAAAACAAAATAAAAAGTTCATGTTTTATATATATACACAAATATATAATTGTCTTGTCATTAGATCAACCACTAATTATGCGTTTGATCGCTAAGACATTAATTAATTCATCAATAACCAAAGGTATAGACTTTGGCTCAATTCAATGCACAAAAGGCTGTCGGCTGTCTAGTTAATTATCCAGATCAAGCGTGTGCAGGAGATTGCTTTCGATAGCAAAAATGAGAGTCTCAAATCTCAAATTCCAAGTTTTTCGTTGGACCTTTTTATTGCTTTTCGATCTTTCTAGTTGCTTCTGGCTAGTAATCGCAATAGCAATAATTTTCAAAGCTTTTGAAAATGTATGCGCCTTAATGACGAGCGCATTACTTGCTAATTGCGTAATTAGCTATAAATTGCTCTTTTTCAAAAATTATAATTTGAATTGTCAGGTAGTACGTGTGATTTATTTACATGTTGATTTTTCTTTCTTTTTTTTTTGTTTTTTTTTTTTTTTTTGGGTCGTCTGTTTTTGTGGGAATTAACAGTTATATCAACATATATAAATTTCAATTCGGTAGCTCAAGAGTCGCTTTATGATAAGCTTAATGGCCTTTGAACAATGCTTGTGGTCTTTTGGATGCTCATTATCTACGTGAGTGGGATGTAGACTTTTTAAAATATCCAATATTAATTTAAAATTAATATATAAAGATTCATTATATAAATATTATATTATAAATATATCATATGAGCCGTGAAGGATTAGAGGAATATTAATTTAATTTATATGGACTTGCTATCTGCTAATGTATGTTCAGATTAACGATATATATAACAACAAACAGAGTTTAAAAAAATATATATATTTCTTTTTTGAGAGAAAATTCAAATTAGTAATATTAAATCGGCAAAAACAAAATTATATAGATGGGTTTATATAGGATTGCAAAATCCTAGCAAATTTATTATCTCATTAAGAATAAATATTTCGTAACTCTATTTAACTAAAAATGTTATACTTTTTTTTTAATAAAATAAAAAAATTATACTTGAAAATAGGATTAAAGAGATGAAATCAATAAAAAAAAAAAATTTGTGCCTTTATGGGCATATTTTATATACGTATTGATTAAATATTTTTTATCATTTATAATAATTTTCTTTTACGTTGATATTTTAAGTCCATAACATTTAAAATATGAATGGTTTATAAGTAAAATAGCCTCATTTAACATATACATATTGGTTAGATTAGATAATTATATTCTAGGTGCTCTCAATTTGATTTGTAATTTAATAATTTAAACTAGTTTTATTTAATATCTCTTCCAAAAAAAAACAAAAATCCAATTCAATCTCACATACCAAACATTGTAATACTACTTTAAATAAGGAAACTAAAAGGTGTAAAGAATACAGGAAACATCAATTAGTGTTTTTATTTATTTTTTATTTATTTATTTATTTATTTTTTTTGTGTTTCTGAAAGAACATTAATATATTAATTAATTAATTAATTACACTCTTGTAGATCTAGTCTTAATTACATGTATTTATACAAAGGGCAATAGTAGTCACACGTAAAATGAGAGTAATTATTTTTATCCAAAATACAGAAAAAAATACAAATTACTCCATTCTCATGTGTGTAATATGAGACTCTAGATAATTAATAATCATAAAGTCTGACAGGCCATTTAGTAAGAATGAAAGATATTGCATTTAAAATAAAATAATTCCAATTCTTTTCTTCCGCGTGTGCTTCTGTTCTCCATAATTAGGAGAGCGACGCGTATAAGCATCCGCAAAAAGACTATTTATCTCATCCTTTTTATTTTAAAAACCGAACGGTTAAAAACAAAAAGAATGTAATGAGCTTTTGATATTGGCTTTTTAATATAAAAAAGAAATTTGGCTTTTCAAATGTATACAATCATTTTGATAAAAAAAAATACAGAGGAAATATAAAGAAAATAATAAATATTTATAGATACACGAAAAATAGATTAAAGAATCATTTAAAATTTTATTTTCTATTTTAAAAAAAATACTTTATATTATGAAAAATATACTCTTCATTTTAAATAATATTTGGAAATGATCTAATACTAATAGTATTATATTAAAGATCTATAAATTAATTTTTTTAGATCTAATTTAAAAAAACATATCCCATAATTAAACAAATCCATCAAATTTAATAGTTGAAATTAAAAATCTTAATATAATATTATCAAATCAACATGATAAGAAACTTATATATATATATATATATATACAATTTTACTACATGGTAGACCAAGTTTATTTTATAATGTGAACATATAATATAATGTTTGATATTATTTTAGGAGGATTAGGTTACACACCAAAATGACTTTTTTGTCACACAACATGACTACAAAGTGGATTTGACCACTTTAGAGCAAAGCTAATCCTTTTAAAATAATGTTCATTATTAAATTTTCTTGTTGTAGAGTGAATATGATTATCTCTATAGCAAAATCATATATATATATATATATATATAAATGATAGCACATATAGAATTTTTAAGTTTATTATTTAGAGTTATAGGAAAAAAAAATCATTATTTTAGTTTTAGTTCCACTTCTAAAACGTTCCTAATATTGGTCTCAGAATTCTGCATAAGAGAATATTCATATAAATGTATTAATGTCACAGGAGCTTACCAAGTAGTTGGTTAGAGCTGCGATTTCTCTTTTTCTTTGAAGTAGAACCTTGAACCTTCAATTCTAATTTGTATTAGTTGATGAAACAGAATAAATTAATATATTTTTTATTAACTTTCTTTTATGATCTAATACACATGCAGGAAGAAAGAATGTTAAGATGATAGTCCTTGAACTTTCCCTTTGTGGTTAGTTTTTTTGACAGTACTATTTTTCACATTTTATAATAACTTAAAATAATGAAAGCTAGTCATTCTTTAGCTCTTATCCTCTGACAATTTTCTGTTAAATTATTAATTTAACAAATTATCCATTTAGAATTAAGAATTAAAAAATCGGCTGCTATATAACATATACCTATTGAGATTTAAAGTTTAAAATTTATACACCACGTCTTCTTTTCCTTTCAAAATTGAAATGACGTATTTGTCAGTTTTCACTAATATATATATATGTATATTACAATTTGGTATTATTAAATTAAAAGAGAAAGGCATACATTACTAAAATATGCTCAAATTTTCAAATGAAGTTAATTTATGTCATGTCCATTATGTATTAAAGAAAAAGCTTTTGAATATTTATTTGGCACGAAACCTATCATCAAATATTATGTAGTAATCTTTTTATATATTACTACTAATATAAAATTAAGATCCGTATATAGCAAGGTATGAAAAAGCTATTATATTTATAAACATTCTAGATTGCTTACTCTGCAAAAGTCAAATTCAGACAAAGAATCCTGGCAAATGGTCAACCTGACTGGCTAGGACATTCATATAGATAAATATACATGCATATATATATATATATATATATTAGTTTAAACATACATGAAAAACAAACATGATATACATATAAAAGTGATATGATAAATAATTTATAAAGAGGAACTGTAAGTGATAGTATTTACATTAGTTTGTGTCATTTTTATGACATGATGGCTATAATTGATTGTTTTTTATATTTTTTTTTCATAAATTCCTTACTATATCAAATTCATTGATATATAATATATATATATATATTTATTTATATATTAGTTTAAATATATATAAATACAGACATGACTTGCCACCTAATAAATTTCCCCTAGTTGTCTTTTATTTTTGTTAATACGGTGCTTGTGTGTGTGAATGTGTATGTGTGCGCATGTATATATATATATATATATATATTTGCTTTATTCTTACTTCCGTAAATAAAAAATTATTGTAACTTTCTTCTCAAAATTAAAGCAATGTAAATTATTAAGGGTGACTAAAACTCATAGATAAAAATAGAAATCAGAGAAGAAGAAGAGAAAGAAAAGAAAAAAAAGCTTTAACACTACATGAAAAGCTAATGAGTAGAAAAGAAAGGATGTATGAACATGGTATGGAAGAGGGTCGTTGAGTTGATGATGAACCCTCAACTTCTACAGTTATGAATGTGCTTGAAACTGCAAGCAATGCCATCTCTAGCTACCTCCCTTTCTACGTACACCATCCACCTCTTCTTTTATTTTTAGTAAAATAAATAAATAAATAAAATTCATGATAAATAAGTGCAATTAAATCTAGGAAAAATAGTTGTAGCTTAACTACTCTCCCATTAAAACAAAAATAAATATAAATAAGTGATTTGTTTTAATTGTATTTAACTTTGTCACTAACTAATTGTATTAAATAATTATAGTTTGCAGATAAATACTATATTAAATAAATTAATATATTGATAAAATATTTTAGATAAACATTAATAATTATAATAACTTTGATTGTAAATAAGTGATAAATAAATAAATAAATATTAGATATATGGGAAAAAGTTTAAAACCAAAATAAATGTAAAACAAAAAGAAAAAAAGCAAAAAGACTAGTAAGGGTAGACATGGGGGGCGGGGACCATAATACTTTTGGGGATAAATTTGTAAATTGAAAAACAAATTACTAAAAATATAGAAAGAAAAAAAATTTAGGGGCACGTGTTCCCTGCCCCCGTGTGGGTCCGGCTGGTTTTGGAGTGCAAAAATTTTATGTGCTGGAAAAGGTGCACGATGTGGGATCATAAGGCTTCATATTCACAAGGATACTATAATTATAAGTATATAATAAATTATATATATATATATATATATATGTATATTTCTTTTTTTCTATTCAAAGAAGAGATTTATTTTTATCAAAATTAAAGAGCATAAAATTTAAGGGTAAAAGGATTCAAAAAATATATAAACATTAAATGAATATATATTTTTTTGGAAAAAGAAAATATAGCATATTAATTAAGAGCAAATTTTTTTTAATGTATTCTTGAAACCCATATTACAATTAAATATCACCAATTATGATTAAGGTAACCTATATAATATATAATAATGCATAGTAAATATCATCATACGAAAAAATAATTAATATAAATATATTTATATCTTATTTTATGCAAAATAGATATTTTATTAAGATTTAAAATTTATAGTTTCTAGAGATTTTTTTTTTATTAAAAGAAATGTAAAAAGAGAAAAACCCTTCATCTTCTTCATAACTATTTACAATTTGGTTTATATACTTCTATTTTTCTCCATAACAACACGTTTATAAAAGTTTTTGCCAGTGTGATTTTCTGTCTTTATTTTACCATAAATCAAGTTTCTTTTTTTTTTTTTTCAATCTTCTCTATTTAATTTTGTACTTGTTTTATTTTCTTGTTATTTCTATTTGTTTTTTTTTTTTTGCCATAAGAAATTAAAGTACATCATAAAAAAGCCTTGCTAGATTGAAAAACAAAAGAAAAAGAGAAAAATTGTAGAGTGAGTTTATACAACATCAAAAAGGTGTTCTTGATAGATCATTGTTAAATAATCACAAAATTTAGACTATGTAATTGAAAATTCAATTGAAGATTTAAGTAATAACCATCAAATATATCATGAAAGAAATTTAGAACTTAATGAAAAAATAAAAATAAAGATGTGGATGTTGATGATGAAGAATATAATAAAAATGATAAAATCGAAAACTTATATATATATATATATATAAATTAACCAAAAAAAAAAAAAAAAGAACTCTTTTGAGTTTTGTACAAGGCAATTCAAATTTTAAGACCTGCTTTCGTACTTTATTTTATAGATAATTAATGATCCTTAGGAGACCATGAGCATACAACAAGTATTATTATATATGAAATGTATATAAACAGTTCTCTTATAGTGAGTTTGTATGCTTACATTATTATGTGTGTGGGCTTTTAATTACATACAATAATGCATCGAGAGACTAATATATATATATATATATATATTTACATAAATTACATATAGTCAAGCGCTAATCAGCCCAATATCGCCTAGTAAAAATTACTAAATATATATACAAAATAAGCTATGAAAGGTGAATATCTTATATTTCATTTTTTATATTCTCATTCTTACCTAAAATCTCACATTATCCAAAATATATTCGCAATATGTACGATTACTCCTTTTAAAATGAGGTTGCAGTATATCACTCATCGAACATTAAACGGAAAAATGAGACAAAATATGTTATTGAGAATCGAACACAATTTGAACTTGAAACATGAATCTAGATCCATCCAAGCATTTGTAGGTATTAATTAAGTACGTTATGTATTAATTGAGAAGTAAAGTTTCCAATCCCATGAATTTTGTTCCATATATGCGGAAAGTATATATCTTGGATATCATACATATCAATCATATCTTTTTGGTCCCAAAAAAAACATAAAACTACATATTCAACCTTTTTTATTTTTTACAATTTTTACTTTTGAAATAAATTATATTTAATATGGTATCAAAGTATAGAAATCATGTGACAGTATTTTAAAATAAATTATTCTTAGATGGATTATGAAGGATAATTATATATGCCGTTAGATAATAAAAAATCATGTACATCTAATAATTTTGTATATTCTCTCTTACAGTTTCTCTTTATAAATTTTTTATGATATCATTTCTGTATATATATACATATATAATATCTTCTGGTTTAATAACCTGTAAGTTGTAATTTTGATGTGATATACCTTTAACTTCAATAGAAAATATTGAAAGTGAATTAAGTCTTTGGCAAAGATTTTGTGGACCAAATTAAATCTTTGGTTTCGATCAAATGGATGTTGAACATGTGTACGAGGATTATGTTCTAAAAAATTAGGGTTTTGTTTGTTTGTGGCCACACCTATAATGAAGTATAAAACTAAGCTAAGGAGGTAAAGGGTCCACGTTGAACAAACATCCACCAAAGCAAAGATATACAAGTCAAAGTACCAACATTTGGTACATGTTAGGTAAATAAAATTGTGTAGAGATTTGATAATTTTGAAGGGAATTCTCTCATACTTCATATTATTGCAAAGCTTTTGAACAAAACTTCTTACATGGATATCATATTTCAGCGACACGAATACAAAGTCCTTCCCAATTAACAATGAAACTCTCTTAAAAACAACCTACAAATAGATGTTTCGCAATATCTCTTAAATACTTCACCAGCAACAAAAACCCATAATTTTGGTTATAAAATCAATCAGTTTCTTTAGCCAATCATTCAACCTAGAATCACATATGATAATCAGATCTGCACAAAGCATGCAAGTACACTTAATAGTACGTGTATAATGCATAAGTAATGCATAATTTGTGGTCCGTGTCAAAAATACCAAGCGATTTCTTGTGGTCCTGTTGATAAGATATACACGCATGTTGGAATTAATGTTCAGGGGTTTTAGAATTAAATTAAAGCTGCTAATAATGTGTATGCTTACCTTTAATAATAATAATAATAATAATAATAATAATAATAATAATGTGTATGCTTAACTAGCAAATTATAAAAAAGATGAAAAATAGGGCTAATTAATTAATTTTATAGAGTTCAGAAGTTTAGACGTTAGGGCATACGGGGGAAGTACATTAAGATTTGGCTGGGAAATGTTGTAATTAATTATTAAATTATATGAAGAGATGTACAAAAATATACCTACAAGAATATTCTATTAATAAGTAATTGCAAAATTTTATTTTTATATTCATAGAACTTTAGGTGCTCTATGTTCAGATTTAGAAGCTTAATCAATTAAGGCATATTTTTATTGTGGGTAGCGGAACATACAGGTATTTGTTGTGTACTTTTTTTTTTTTTTGAAAATATTTGTTGTGAAATTCACCCCAAAAAAAAAAAAACAAAAAAGTATTTGTTGTGTACATTAGGTAGTACTTTTGTAGAAACATCATACTAAAACTAAATTGCATTATAATTTTTCTGTCTTTAATTTTAAAGATTTTTGAAAAAAAATCACCTTTTAATAATTTTTTTGGGTTAGTTGCATGTTGCTACTTTCAACTTTTAGGTTTTTGTAATTTAGGTTTTTAACGTTTCAACTCATATTTGATTTTTAAATTTATTGCAATTTCAGCATGTTTTATCCTTGATTACTAGGTTTACTTGCCATTTTATGTGATTGTATTAAACTATGTACATATATATCAATTTTTGAATTAGAAAATATTAAATTGTAATATATTAAACCTATTTATAAAATTTTGCATTTTTGTATCCTTTATTTTAAAAAAAAAAAAATTGATGTAAGTTATTTGATTGGTATTAAAAATCAAATTTTAAATTCTAAGATATTAAGAATGCATATTTTTAGAATTAGTTTTAAAATTTTACAGTTTATTCTAATTTGAAATTTAATAAAGTTTTAATATTAGTTAAGACAATTGTTAAATTTTGTCACTCCAAAATTAAAAAAGAACAAATAATAAATTGTAACAAATTGAAAATTCAAGAACTTATATTGTTGAATTAAAAACTTAGAATCCAAATCCAATAGTCCTAAAAGTTAAGGGTATTAAATTACATTTAACCCTCTTTCCTTTTATGGTTCAAATGTTGCACAGTAGATTAAGTGGGAATTCAAATTAATTACCAGCAGTGTGTTTTTTTTTTTTTTTGTTTTTTGTCTGCATTTATATTTCCCTAAGGAAGACAAATTTGCAAACTAACATGTATCACAAAACAAATCCACTCGACATTTATTCCACAAAATAGTAAATGATTGGCAGCATGCTATATATATGCATGTGCAATTGAAAGAATCATATAACCAGAAAGGATTACATTCATTATAATTAATTTGGCTCTAAATAGAGTGCCAAAAACAAAGTTTAAGAGCTAACAGGGATCACAACAATGAAAATTAATATTTATGTTGTTTTTCTCAAAATAAAAGAAAAGGAGAAAAAAATCGAACACCATTAAATTCTGTGGATTAGCAGAATAAATACAAAGGAAAATTAATATTCCCCTTTGATCGAACGGTTGATATTGTTTATGAAAAAATAAGATATAAACTTATAAGCAAACATAATATCAGTCTAGTGCAATAAGGACACGTAAACGTAGTGATGACGAAATGGGTGATGGAATGGTTGAGTAAGAGTGCAATCTGAGGTAGTGGGTTTGTGTAGGAAAATGGGAATGAAGAACAAAAAATATATATATATTTTTATTTTGCATTTTTGCTTACATGTAGCTCTGCCTTTGGGTAACAAATCTTTCATAGTCACCCATTTTTGTGAACCAGATACACCAGAAAAATCCCCCCGTTGTAGTTCCTCTATCACTATCACAATCCAATTTGTGGACCCCATGTTCTCCCACACTTAATAACATATTTTTGTGTGTGAAATTGTTTATACTCAATATAGAATTAAGCTTGAGAAACGGTGAAAGTTGAAGACTGAGGACTTTTATATAAAGGTGGGTGTGGGGCTTTTGGGTCTTTACAAGTTGTATTGGTGAGAAAAGCTTCTTAAGTTTGTGTCAGAGTTAAAGTTTTGCAATACTAGAGTTGTTTTTGTGTTAGCTATAGTGTGATGGGGAGGCAACCTTGTTGTGACAAACTTGGGGTAAAGAAAGGGCCATGGACAGCTGAGGAAGATAAGAAACTCATCAACTTCATACTCACCAATGGCCAGTGCTGCTGGCGAGCCGTCCCGAAGCTTGCTGGCCTCCGGCGTTGTGGAAAGAGTTGTCGGCTTCGATGGACTAATTATCTTCGTCCGGACTTAAAGAGAGGTCTTCTTACTGAAGCTGAAGAGCAACTGGTTATTGATCTTCATTCTCGTCTTGGAAATAGGTCATCCTTCTATTCTATGTCATTCAGTTTATCATGACCCCCAGCATTTTGCTTGTTTTTCCGAGTATGTGTTGCTTCTTGTAAAGTTAGTAAATGGCTTTCTATGCAATTTGCTTTTTCCTTTTTTCTTTTTCTTTTTCCCCCTCCTTCTGTTGGGACAATAATTTTCTTCGCCTTCTAATTAATGCTTATCACTAATGAGTTAAAATATTGATTAATTTTGTTTTCTGGTGGGGGGTGTAAGATACAAGGTTGTTTTCAACTCTCCCTTTCGTAGGTCAAAATATTACACATTTCTTGATAATGTATTTAACAAGGAAACTTAGAGTTGACGGAAAAAAAGAAAAAAAAAAAAAGAAAGAAAAAAGAAAAACCCAACTTGATTTGTTTAAGGAAATGTTATTTGGAATCCAATGATCATATATCAATAGTAACGTTTAATATATATATTATCATTTTTGTATTTATTTTTTTAAGAAAAAACTTATATTTCAAGCAAATAGAGAATTTTGAGCAAAATACAATCATCCTCTTGTTTATTTATTATTATTATAATTATTATTTTATTTTGATATGAAAGATCAGAATTCAAACTTTTTCTACCTAGAAAATAATAACTTTGCAACTGAATTCTCCCAATCGAGTGAACAATCATCATCCTATTTGCAAAAGCTGAAATGCATGTGCCCTGCCACTTAATCAATGCTCAAATTTATACGCTTTGTAAAATATTTTGTTTAAAAAACTTCATTACAAGGCTTTCTTAGTATATCTAAATTGTGCTGACAAAAGTTTTTGTACTAATTTCAACCTTTTACCATCGTATAGATATTGAGCCTATCTTCTTTACAATAATTTGGTTTACTTTAAGATTTTGAAGTTTATATATATATAGTTATATAGATATATAGATGTATAGATATATATAGATATATATTTCCTCCTCCATAGCGTGCTCTAAAGGGACCAAGTCTATCAATTATTATAGTAACGATCAATATGAATTTTCTTTTCAACATGTCTCTCGTGAATATATCTACATATTAATTTTTATCAATTTTTCTTTGGTCTAATTTGTTGTTTTTGTATTTAACAGGTGGTCCAAAATTGCGGCGAGATTGCCAGGGAGGACTGATAATGAGATCAAGAACCACTGGAATACCCACATCAAGAAAAAGCTTCTGAAAATGGGAATTGATCCGGTAACCCACGAACCGCTCCACAAGGAATCCATGGATAATAAGGAAACGAGCACGGAAAATACCAATAACAATTTGCCTGCACAATCCGGAAATAATCAGTCACAAGAAACTGATAGCGTAGTTACTTCAGAAGATAATAATTCAAGCTTATCACAGACGGAGAATTCATCATCTGGGGATGATTCACTTTTGTTAGAGAGTATTTGCAACGACGAGTCGTTGATGAACAGCTTGTGGGTTGAGGAGGAATCTAATCCTCTTGTCCTTGATTCATTGTGGAACTGTCCAGACGTAGTACCAAATGGAGACAAGCTAAACGACATGGGAATATTGCCGTCTTTGGAGGATAGTTGTGCATGGTTATTGGACTGCCAGGATTTTGGTATTCATGATTTTGGTTTGGATTGTTTCAACGACATCGAATTAAATGCGCTCAACAACTTAGAAATGGAAGAAAAACAGTAGAAGATCATCGACCGCTTTGCAAAAATACAATTAGTAAGTAGTCAACAAAAGCGGTGAAAGTTAGAAAAAAAACAAATATATCAAAAAGCTTCAAGGCGAAACATGTTACAAAAAAGTACCATGTCTCTGGGTTCGGTTTTTATTAGGATGTTCTTGCTTTTTATGGTAAAAAAATGGTGTAATTCTTGGAGTGTTGAGCTTAAACCTAGCTGCTTCACAAGATGTTTGAATTTTCTCACCCAAAAAAAAAAAAAAAGAAACTGTGATGCCCCAAAGTAGAACCAAAAAGAAGTATAAGGTAATCTTTAAAATATTTATATTTGGTTATTTTAAATTATTTTGTAATATTATGTAAAACACATTTGCACGTACAATATGTCAAAATTGTGTTAGCAGGTTTTGTCAATTTGTTATATGAAGCCTCTCTGTATATATAATGTACTTCATGTTGAAATAAAAAAATAAAAAAAAAACAAACAAAGTTATTTTATTAATGTATTATTTCGTGGTTACTTAATTACAATCCAATTTTTAGTAGTACTAGTACTCCTTCCTAATTATATATATATATATATATATATCTGTTTTATATTTTGTATGTGAGAGAGAGATAATGAGAAGGATGCCGAAAAAGGCTATGGTTGCAATGGAACAGTGACAGACTAATACTGAGATATTGTTGGTGGCCTCCAGACTGTAATGTTATCTTATTAGAAAATCAAATAGTGATTTTAATATATACTTTTGTCCCATCTTCCACTTAATTTCTTTGACATCTCTCTCTCTCTCTCTCTCTCTCTCTCTCTCTCTCTCCCCCTAACATATCTGTATATACATTATCATTCTGCTTCTGAACACACGACCTTTAAACATTAAAATTATGGCTAACTGATATCCCAAGGTTCTTCAGATAAAGCTGCAATCCTTGCTAAGAGCTAAACAATTTAAATTGGAACTCTTGGTAGGCCAAGCATTTTAAAATTGGGTTCTATGTACGTATATATAAACAAAGTCAATTAATTTTTTTGTTTTTTGTATATTAATAGAGATCTTATGTAGATAAATTAGAAAGTTTTAGGGCAAATACTCACCTATTAGATGGATTGATAATTGTTAATTTGAATATCAATTTAAATTTATTAACAAAGCTTGCTTTTTTTTTTTTTGAATTTTTTTGGATAAAAAAATGTTTCAGAATTCTATTATTTAATTTTTTTTATTGTTTTTTATTATTTTATAAGTTAGACAATCCATTATTTCAGAATTTTCGTGTGTGTGTGTGTGTGTATATATATATATATATAATATAAGGTATTCACGAGGAAAACGGAAAACCATCTTACAAACTGTGAAGTAATGATGGGTGTGCAAAAGGTTCCATTCACACAGAATTATTGGTCGCTATGTTTTATAATAGCTCTCATCTATATACTTTATCACAAAGTCGCTCTGACTTCAATTGGCCAAAAAAAATTAAAAATTAAAAAATAAAGTCTTTCAAACTTTCAAATTGTCTCTCTCTGGAACAGGTGGTGGTAAAATTACCGTTTCTTTATCAAATAATAATTCTAAATTCGACCCTCTCTTCTCGCGATGTAATATATACATATATATATATATATATATATTCTCAAAATAATAATGCGAATCGATACAGTTTTAATATAACACGTATAAAGACAACAATTATTACAAAATATTATCATACAAAAAATTAATATTATCGCACAAAAAGGTTGTCATTGTGCGTTTTCATGTGTTAAAACCTTAGGGACATCGAATCTCTAAATATATATATATATATATAAATTTTTTTTTTCCTCTTTTTATAAAGTAAGTTAAGGTACCGTTTAAAGATTTTTTTCTTTCTTTTTTGATTTTCCGTTTTTTGGCTAAGAAAAAGTTAAGAGAGATTTTGTTTGCTCTATAACTATGTCCTTCGGCAATCCAAAAAAGAAGGGAAAAACAAGCCATGACCTTCGGAATATTGATGAAATTAAATTGGCCGCTACTTTCCCTTGCTTGTAAGTGGCTAATATACATATAAGATATTACAAACATGGCGTTAAGATATAGACTGATTAACCACTTATTCTTGAAGTTGCAGATAGCCGCAAATAAATAATAATTAGCAATTAATTTAATAAATGAAAAGAAAAGAAAAGAAAAGAAAAAAAAAAAAAAAGATAGCTAGGCATATAAATATAAAAATAAAGTGAGTGCTGATATATGGCACTGTTTTTGGAGTTTGTTTATAGAAGTTGTCAGTTCTCATGATTGGGTCAAGGATATATATCTCCATCTTGCAGTAGAGAGAGAGAGAAAGAGGAAAACACTTAAGCACAGCTTGCTGTCCGCATTATTTACCAAAAATAAAAATAAAAAAAAGCTTGCTGTCCGCACTTAAATTAATTGTTCTTTAAGCAATAATCATTCATAAACTATGAATTCTCTCAGTTTCTAGACGTGCCCATCAGCTAAAGGTTTACTTCCCTTAGTGCTTCTAATTTTATAAGAAGATTCTTATACACCATAATTACGGCTTCACCCTCTGGCTATGTTGATATGATCAACACAAATTATTATTATTACTATTATTTTTTTATATATATTTTTAAAAATAAAAGGAATATATATATGACAATATATATATATATATATATTATGTATTGATAGTAAAGATAGAGATATTCAAATTGAGATCATTATTAAAGAAAATATTGACTTTATTACTGAATTGTTCTGTATTACTAAACTGTTGTTACGTGGTCATGTAACTAAAAAAATTGAAAACATGTAACTTGTATTTAATAAATAAAGTAAAAGGAATATATGTATGACAATATATATATATATATATATTATATTGATAGTGGGGATAGAGATGTTCAAATTGAGATCATCATCGAATAAAATATTGACTTTGTTACTAAATTGTTCTTTCATGGACATGTAATTAAAAGAAATGAAAACATGTAAATTGTATTTAATAAATATAATTAAGTAAGATATATTAATACCAAAATGGTAAAGACCATTAATGTTAATCCCAGGCCCTAGCTTTGAACAGATATGAAGTTAAAAACTGCCCGTTTAAAAAAAAAAAAAAAAAGGAATAGAATTTGTAGTATAGCATAAGAAATTTATTCTCAAATTAAAAACCCCAATCCTAGAAGATGATACTTTGTATTTCTCATTTTCAACGCCATTATCTTGGGCTTTAAGTAATTGTTAATTGTCAGTTCTTATATGCAATATTTTCTTTCCATAAAATAGGGCAATTTTCATTTGGACTTATTCAGTTTTATCATAATTATACTGTCTATGTTTATAGAAAATTGTTATGAATCTTTCTTTAGTTTTCTATATCTAACAAATAGATTTATTTGTTAGTTTTTATTAGTTAATTTTAATACTTGAATATCAAAAGGAGGCTAAAAATCAATAAATTTTTTTTGATAATTTAAAAATCAATATTTTAGGATTAAATAATATTCTCTGGTAGACTGATACATGAGATACTAGTGATAATTTTTCAAAGGTATGGAGTTCTAAGTGTAATTAGGATACAATTGAATTGGTACAAATTAAATTTTCCCTTGTAAAATAAGCTAGCAACAAACCCTGTTGGTTATGAAATGGGTAATGTCTGAACATTCACGTAGACAGATTCTCAGGGCCTGTTTGTTTCACCGGATTGGACAGGATTGTGTCCCAATCTGGTGTTTGAAAGGAACAAACGAAGAAGCGGATAAGTTAGCCGCTACAGTAAAATAATCCTCCGAGAGGAGGATTAAGCTGACCCGTCCTTCCCCCTGGGTCAAATTTCTGTCCGGAGCTGATCGAAGGCGTTGCTGGTGTCTCTCGAGTGCCTTTGCCCAGATCAAGCGTGCCTCTGCCCAGATCAAGCTCTGAATATGTGAGTTTGCCTTCTTCTTTCTCTTCTCATTGTTTGTCTGCTTCTTCTTCTTCATGTTTCAGTTTATTTTTTTTTTTATTAGATCTGCCCATATTCCTCTTTTTTGATCTGCCAGAAAAGACTTTTTCTTTTTCTTCTTCTCTGTTCTCGTTCTTCTTCTTCTTCATCTACATTGTTCTTCTTCTTCTTGGTTATTCATACTTCCATACACATTCGGGCCATATTTTTCTTCTTCGTTTGTCTTGTTCTTCGATCTGGCAATTTGTTTTTTTCTGCAATTTTATTTTCGATCTGGTGTACAAATCTGGAGGAAAAAATGTCTTCTTCTTCGTTCTTCTCTTCGATCTGGCATTGTTTTTTTTTTTTTTTTTTTTTTGCCATTTTTTTTCTTCTTCTTCTTCAACCTGGGAGTACAAATGTGTAGAAAAAAATTCTTATGCTTCTTCTTCTTCTTCTTCGTTCTCTGATTCTGGGTGCTCCATCTTTCAATCTTTATCTGTTCATCAACCACGTATGAAATTTTTTACTTTTGCAAGATTGTGATGCCAAATAACATATTATCCATCCTCTAATTACTAAAATTTTATCTAATTTATCTAAAATTTCAAATTGCTATCCTCTACATATTTTGTATGTTGTATTGAACTTGTGGATGCACAAATTCTGCCGTTAGGCTAGTGTACAGTCCATGCTTCCAAGGTATTGTCATTTGTGAGGTTCTGAACCAGAATGATCAAACTTGGGTCTCAAGATTATATGAAGACCACAGAGATGATAAGTCAATAATAACCAATCTTGTGAGATTTGATATTTCTTTAGGGATTTTGACCAACAAAACCAGCATATGGGAAATTCAAATGATGCAAATTTGTGAGTGTAACCTATAACTTGATGGGTTGGTTGAGCCTAAGGAGATAAAAGACAAATCCAAGCTGTTGAGATAAAAAAAGTTCAAACAGGATAGAAGAATTGTCAATCCCACCGGAGATGGATTTTCCGCTCAGTTCAAGACCAATGACAATCCCTTTTAATCACAGCTTATACCTGGCCAACTACACCAATCTGAACCTTGATTCCATTGCCTCGAAATTTTTAACTCTGCTGAATGGAACATGAGGGCATGCCTGAGTTGGTGCAACAAAGGTTGTTGATGGCTGAACAACAACAACAACACAACAACAACAAAGACTTCACCTAGCTAACTACAGTATACTGGTCTTAAAACTACAAAGACATTATTTCTTTCTCTTCCTTGCCTTTTGACCTTCTTAAATATGAACAAATTATTAAAGTAAGAGGTATCTACTTGCTCTGTGTTCATCCCTACCACAAGATTTTGTTGCTTAGGAAATCTCGAGGGAAATCTCGTGCTTTCCATCTCTGACTAGTGAGTGATTCATGATTGTTAATATTTTGGAATTTAATTTAGTATTCATTCTATTGCAAATGGCTTTGGATGTTCTGAAGAGATATGGTGCATCCAATTTAGCATTGATTAGTACTTTTTTTTTCCTTTTCCCCCTCCTCTGTTTATGTTGTTTCTTTTATTTATCTTTGTAAGTATCAATAATTAAGCAAAATATTTTGTTAGAATTTAACATTTTCTAACCATGACTAAGAGTATTATCATTTATATCGGTATATTTATTTACTTTTGTTTGGTTGGTTGGGAGCTGAACTCTTAATTAAAAAGTAGAAACAAAAAGAATAAACATAGTTATTGTCAATAGTCAACTCCACCTTCCCTGGTTTCCCACTCGGGCAGTACTCAGTTTCCTCTCTACTTTGAACAACCTCAATAATGTCAATATTTTCCCAGTCTTTCTACCAAAAATAATTATCTATGTAGGCATCATTTTTTAATGTCCTGCTTGTTGACATGGACTTGGAGCAGTTAATTTAATCCAATTTAATCCACAAGTGGTTAGCAGGATATGATGGAAAAAATAGTGAAAGTCTATCTTTTCAACGTTTATTATTTGAAAAACTTATATTGAATTTAGAAAATATTGTTAAATTTACTTGATTTATAAATCAGAATACTCTAACTAAACTGATATTTATTTATTTATTTATTTTTCCTTCGGTTGTTGTTTTTGGTCTCTTCTTTATGGAACAATCCTATTGTTCAAATGCTTCTCTTCCACTTTATACTTTTGGTAGTCCTGGTTTTGCTGCAGTTATTATCAGAAAGATGTCTATGAATCTTTTAAAGTGGATACCAGTACCTTATAACAAAGAAAGAAATTACATAAGACGATAAATTTCACACACAAACTGATATACAACCTCAACATCAAGCCCATATTTCACAGTAACACACACATTTTCTCAATTAAACAGTGACATGAACACAAACATATATAAATACAAAAGCATGTAATATAAGAAAGCACCATCATTTCCATTGCTTACCTTACTATACTCTCCACCAAAATTGCTCTGCTACCAACACCCATTCCTCTGCCTCTTTATTTTCGAACTCCCCATCTTCCATGACAGCCATTTTTTCAGAACTAGTTGAGGTAAGACACTAAATGCTATGTCCTCCGCACAATCAAAATAGCGTTTCCTCCATCTTCTGGAAAACACAAGTGGTCCTATCACACTTCCAAACCCAACAACAAATCCAACATTCTGATCTTGACAACATCCTTCCATCTGCCATTGTTTTCTTTCTGCAATTTTATTTCTTCTTCCATATGTACAATGCTTAGTGTACAGTCATGTCAAGTTTATATATTTGTTAATGTTGGACTTGTCCTTCTATGCGTAGGCTGTGAATGCTGATTCTGTATCGGAGTTGAGTGAACTTGGAAACCAATTAGCCAACAAAGGCCGTTATCTAAAGTTGAGGTATGCAGCTATCTACCTACAGATATGATTGTCAATGTATTTCTAACATATTTTTCTTTCTCTTTTTAACATTCATTGATTAGACTGTTCTGTTTTTTTTTTATGTTATTAGTTGACTGCAATTTATCCTTTGAATGCATTGCTTTTAAATTTAATATGGAAAATAAAAATAAGTGTAGCCACATCATGCTAGAGAAACAGAGAAAGATAAAATTAGATCTAGAAATCTAAAAATAAGTGTAGCCACATCATGTTCTGTTTTTTTTTTTCTTTGTGAGTGCTTACTTTGAATATTGACATGAAAAAGTCTTTGGAAATTAAATAGAAAGAAATCATCATCTATTCTAAAAACTACAGTTAATAAAAAATAAATCCAAGAATGTATATCAGATATTATTGTGCTTGTGAACGTTTGTGCTTAGCTGTTTAAAATTTTTTCCAATAATCTGATTTGGCTCTAATTAATTAGCTAAACACAACCAATTAACAATGTTTAATCATTTTCGACTAAAATTTAAAAACTTCATTTATTTTTTAGTTAAAAGTTGAGTTGAAAGCAATTTCTCATATCTGAGAATGGGAATGAGATAGAGGTGGGTTAATGGGTGTTGTGTTTGTGTTTGGTCCATTTTCGACTATCTACTTTCTTTTTCCTCTTTTCTGGTAAATATTTCAAAGTGCACAATTTGGGTGGCACACGCATAGTTTAATATAGGAGGGACCAACCTTCAGGCCCATTTATTATATTTGGGTTTTCTTTTTTCTTTTTCTTTTATTTATTTTTTTTTCTCCTTTCCCTTTTTGGGTCCAAACAAACTATGCCATCATCATTTCCTCTCCAGCTAATTTTATCCATCGTCAATTACAAAATATTTTGCTAGCTTTCCTTCAATAAAAACAACAATTTGGCTTTTATGGTTCAAAGAGGGTGAGTTAGAAAGTATTATTCCTTCCCTCGATAAAAAAACAAGTTACTTTATGGAGAACAATAATGGCTTATGTAAATTTTAAAAAAGTATATATAAAATATTATTCAATTATAAATATTTCTTTAAATTTTCCACATTCTTTTTGTCCCAAACCACTGTACATATGCCAAAACTCCTATCAACGATTATAGAATATTACTAATTATCTAAATATAATATTTAAAATATTAGTTATAAATTTTAAATCATTATTCGATGGCCCAGTTATTTGTTTCTAGTAATCTTTTCAAGTATACTTGTATCCAACTGGTGGATGGGCTTGTGGACAGAAATATTTGTTTTCTCAAAAATTTTTTCAAGTATACTTGTATCCAAGATATATTTTTGTAAATTATAATTTTTTTGTACATTAAAATGTTATGTTTGTTTTGTTTTGATTTTTTGATTTTTTTATTTTTTGTAGTGAATATGGATCGAAGAAGATTAGCTGCATTATTGATGCTTCCAAATGATAAGGCATTAGAATATTTTTGTACATGCTTTATAGTTGTCGGGTTTATGTACATGTATGTAGCAATGCGATTCGGGCAAGGAATTGACAAATAATGATTACTCACAAATAAATGATCTTTTGCAAATATAACTATATATAAGTATATAAATCAGTTTCACGTCAGGTTAATATGTAAGACTTTAAAAGTAAAGGCAATTATCATGGTCTTTAGATTTGTTGCATACCATCCAGAGAAATTTTTTATTTAAAAATACTGAATCATCCTCATCTAAGAGTCACTATAAGTATAATAGATCTTTTATGAGAAAATTCTGAATAAATTTATGTCTAGAAAAATATCAAGTAATATGTTGTTTGACTTCGCACAACACATAACATGTTACCTTATGTTGTTTTGGATAAAAATTTATCCAGGATTTTTTATAAAAGAAGTCATGAACCTTGAGTGTTACAGAATAGTTTTAGAGCCTAAACTAGATCGAAAGTGTGCCAACAAAGATGTTGGGTCCTTGGTAGTGAGAATGTTGGGCACTAAGCGAGAATGAATTGTAAGACCCGTGAGCTCTAAAATATGTAAGGCAAGAAGGGGCAAGACCTATAAACAATGTTTGGGAAGGAGATAGTTAAGTGGTATATATGTGTGGGCATTTTTGAAGTTAGTATGAGGCCTTTTAAGCATACCAGTAGGGGTTGGACCAAAACAAAACTGTACTAGCTAGGTTCAAAGTAAACAACGCTATACTAATGGAGTTAGGTTTTGGCCTGAATCCGACTAAAAGTATGCAAGTGAAGATTCTGGGCTCTTACTAGCGAGGATGCTGGCCATAAAGGCAATAGATTGTAAAACTTGCGAGCTTTAAAGGATGTAATGCAAGAAAGGGGCAAAACGAGTGAATAATCTCACATCGCTCAAGAAGAAGATGGTTAAGTAGTATATATGTATGAGCACTTCTCCCACTAAGCATGAGCCCTTTTGGGAAAGATAATGGAGCTTAAGTAAGACAGAAGCTGTGCGGGCTAGACATAAAGCAGATAATATCATACTAGTAGAGTTGGGTCATAGATATAGGGAATTATAGAATATTTCGTGGATCTAGGATGTAATAGAAAATATTTAGTATGATATTGTCTATTTTCAACCAAAACAGAACCATACAAGTTGAGCCAAAAACAGCTAATATCATACTAGTGGAGTTGGCTTATGGAGCTTGAGTCTTATAGAATGGTATCAAAGCCTGAACCTGATTGAAAATGTACCAGAGAAGATACTAGCCCATAAGGGGGTAGATTGTAAGGCCTATGAGTCTTAAAAGATGAACGGTAAGAAGGGGTAAGACCAATGAACAATCCCATATTATTGGGGAAGTAGATGGTTAAGTGTTATATAAGTATGAGCAATCCTCCCATTGAATATGAAGCTTTCATGCAAGCTAATGGGGCTTGTGTAATTGAAAAAAAAATAAAAAATAAAAATGCTGACAGGATCAAAAGCGAACAATATCATACTAGTGAAGTCAGGTCGTGGATTCAGGGTGTTCCAAAATGATGGAGCCTAGTTCTCGATCGGAAATATATCAGCGAAAATGCTAGGCTCTTGCCAACGAGGATGCTAGGTCTTAAGAGAGGATTGTAAAACCTATGAGCTTTGTAGGATGCAAGATAAGATAGGGCAAAACTAGTGAATAATCACAGATCTTTCAAAAAGTAGATAGTTAAGTGGTATATATGTATAAGCATTTCTCCCACTAGTATAAGGCTTTTTGGGCAAGTTAATATGGCTTGGGGGAAAAACAAAATTCGATGAGTTGCACCCAAAGTGAACAATATCATACTAGTGGAGTTATATTGTGGACTCCACGGTATTACAAAATAGTATTAGAGCCTGAACTCTATCAGAAATGTGCAAGTGAAGGCACTGGATCCTTGCCAGCAAGGATATTAGATCTTGAAAGGGATAGATTATAAGACCTGTGAGACTTGAAGGATACAAAGTAAAAGACATTAGACTAGTGAACAATCTCACATTGCTTAGAAATGAGATGGTTAAGTGGTATATATGTATGAGCACTTCTCTCATTAGTATAAGGCATTTTGCGCAAGGTAGTGGAGATTGGGCCATAAAATCATGCGAGATGAATTTAAAGTAGACAATATCATACTAATGGAACTAAGTTGTGGACAAAGGGTGTTACAAAAATTATATATATAGCAAGCCTTTGATCATAACCAACATCTCCCAAAATGTTACTAGAGAACCATCGGTCATGCAACATGTTGTGTAACAACCTATTCTGAGAAAATACTCGAAATTTGAAATTTTGAATAAATTAATAGTATTGACCAAGTTTGATCAAAATGGATTTTTAAATGAGATCAAGTTTGACTTTTAGTGAGAGTTGGAATTTTTGCTTTAACTCTTATGCAATTACGTAGAGCTCATTGACATGAATTCTTAGACTAGTAGCATGCTAAATTCCGAGTTACGGTTAAAAAGTTATAGTTTTGGGAAGCTTTAAATCTTAGTATTATATCACTGTCCAAAGCAATGCCAAATTTTCATTTGATAGTAACTCAGGCCCTACATAAATGTTTGAGAGTGTGTCAAACAGTGAGTAAAATCTAAAATGCCAGTTTTGTCTCCAAAACCTGAGAGAGCTCTCCTAAGACCTAAGGATTCGAGTTAGGTCAACCCAAAACCCTTTTCTCAACTACTAGGTTATTATCGTTTTCTCAATTTTTAGCCACCAGTGAGCTACACGCAGGCTGGCCATCATTTGGTAACCAAGCCTTGAAGTTTTTAGGCCGATCCATCACCGGACTCATCGAGATCGGGTCGGAGAAGCCGACAGCGGTAGTCCAATGTCGCTAGAGTTTATGGATTTTCCATCCATTCCAGGACAACCCATACACCTTTCCCCCAACATTTGGACACCCTAAATCTATTTTCGTCCTTTATTTGTCAAGATTCTTTACCGTTTGAGAGATCTATCAATAAGAAGTTTGGCCTAATCTTTCAACGAATTTTCTAGCCACCAATGACATAGCAGAATTTTTTTTTTTTTTAAATTTTGTCCATTTAATTATTTAGTATTTATATTTTTAAATAGATTAATTATTATTATCTTACTAATATTAATATTTTTATCATGTATATTAAAAATGCTTGATTTTAAAATTTTAATATATATTTGATATCCGCTTTTTTGATCCCATATTTTTCAATTTATGACATGTATGTACCAAATATATAACCTTACCCTTTGCTTATTTTTGGCCAAATTTGTATCCATATTTTTAAATAAGTAAAACAATTTGTACAAATATGTACCGTATATATACGTACATATATTTTTCTCATTCCATATTTAACTAAGTGACATTTAAAAACAATAAAAATCTAATTAGTTGTGACAGTTTTTAGCATTTGTCACTCCACCAAATTTACTAATATAATTTAAGAGATAGTTATCAAAAAATCGATTTTTTGATATGTATTCACACTTTTTTTTTTAATAGAAATTTTTTTCATTAAATTAAAGATAAATCCTTCCTTTGATGCTGGAGGAATACTTCTCGTAAAAATCAATAGATAAAGATATATGTTTTTGAAGATGGCACTCCTCATTTTTTCTCATAATTATGCCTAATTAAATCGTTAAATTGGAACAAATATATCAAGCGCTAATTAAATTAATGAATTGGAACGAATACACTAAGTTATCTACTTTTTGAGGCTTTTCAATGAATAATTTTAGATCATTATTATATTTAATATAGATTATTCGATTAAAACTTTAGACACACACACACACACACAAATATATATATATATATATAACAATTAAATTATTATTGAGTCAATTTGATGATTTTATTATCAGGGCTTTCTTTTTTAGTTCTTAAATTATTTTAAAAAAATATTTGTTTTTTCTAAATAAGGATTCAATATGTTATAAAATCCAAGTTAAATAATTTATTAGTTTTTAAATTTTAATTTTGAAACGATCCAATGGTTTATAATGGATGACCTAATAATAAAACTATCCGATTAACCTTGAGGCTTACTCTCTCTCTCTCTCTCTCTATATATATATATATATATGTATATATATACATGCATACTTATAATAAGATGAATAACTAAGGCTTATAAACTCATGTATATATGCTATTTCTAGCCTTTAATTTTAATCCACAATCTTGACATGATAAGATTATAGTGAAGAGCTATAAAATTTTAAAAACAAAAAAATTATAAATTACACTTCCAAAGCAACTAGACAAAATCTCATCCTTATTAAATGAATTAAATGCCCTTTTGAAATTTCAAACTTCTATCTATACTTTTTGCTTCTCAGTCCTTCTGTCTTGAATCAGATTCTCCACGCAAATCCCAACATGTACACCAATGTCTTACACATCAAATGATGTGTAACATCTACAGGAATCAATGTTCCCTTTATCCAAAAAACAGCCAAACAGATGATGAGGGGAATCAATATTCATATAATTTTTGGCCAAAAATTTGAACCCTTCAAAGGCACAGTAAGAAAGCTCAATGTGCTTGTTCATTCTTCCTCTTGCAATTAGAGCTTGATCAAGTTTTTCCACATAATTAGTGGTCAACATGACTAATCTTTCAGTCCACTTTCAGACCAAATCCCATAAATGAAATTCAATAAGCCAGAAAGCGTAAACTTGCTATTCTTGTATGCATCCTTGTCTCCTTTAATCCGATTGTCCTTTCTTTATTTGAATCGTATAGAGTAAAAAATATAAAGAGAAAAAAGAAGGGTGTTTTGGATAATTAAAATAAATAGAACCGTATATGGTTTAAATAAAATTGAAAAAAAAAATTCATTTATATTTATCTTATAAGTTAAATTTTTAAATATTTCAATTCAATTAAACAATTTAAAAAATTCTAACAATTAAATAAGAAATTTTAATATAATATTATTGAATCAACTTCATAAAAAAGATTAACTTATCTTACGTCAACATGATCTTTATCTACCATAATCCACAGCATGTTTGGGTCACCGAATACCGTATCTATATTATTGTTATCAAAAAAAATATTATTGTTTAAGTCCTATCCTAGTACATATCTAAATTTTTTAGGTAGAATTAGCTAGCCAGGTTAATGACTTAGATAGTGACTTATAATTAGACCTTTGGTTCAAGACAAAGGCATTTGTCAAGGTGGTTCAAGACAAAGGCATTTGTCAAGGAAGGACTAATGACTTCATGATATTAAGAAATTAACTTGGAAACTATACACATTTAATTATTTTTTTATTTTTATTTGTTTGACGAGGTGTACATGCATAATTCTTGGTAATGATGACGTATGTACTATCTAGTTGATTTCACCCAGTGTGTGTTTACGAGAACTTACTGTCAAATTAAGTAATATCCTGATGTCAAATGATATGACTTTGCTTCCTCAACCAACAAGTTAAGACTGGCTAACATGTTTTTTCTTAATGTAATTTAAATAACTATAACTAATAAATAATCCAATTCGCTAGACAAAGCAGCTGAACATTGTAATCATTGTATAGAAAATTTAAAATTTATGACACATTCGGCATGCTGAGTATTTTTTATAAAATATGAGTAACTATCTATTCATATAAATAAAAAAAAATAGATAATAATTATTTCTATTTATATGCTTGATAATAATATTGAATTAAAACCAAGTATCTATGTAAATATATTTACTTTTAAAAAATGTTCAAATTTGATAAAATTTGATTAAAAGTTAATTATATATTCATTTAGCATCTTTTATATTTGATCTAAATTTTAATTTTTTCAAACATGGAAAGAATATTTTTTAAGTATATCTATATTAAAACATAGAAAGACTTTTTTGAAGGAAGAGCACATTCCATATACATAATGATTATTTCTAATAACATAGGAATGACTATTCATATTAATAACAAAAATAGATAAATAATTGTTATTATTATTTATATGTTGGTAACAATATTGAATTAGTATTAGATTTAGTCTTTTAATATTGAGAAGTTATATTTACAATTTTAAAAGAGTTTTATACAGTATTATTTTTTATATTAAATAGATAAGAAAATATAGAATAATTTTATACGATATTTTTAATATCTAAAGTATTTACAATTTATAGAGTTTTAACTAAGCAAAAAAAATACGTATTTTTTTTCTTACAAATCATTTATAAATCAAACACCACTCTATGAAAATTCTTCACAATCCTTTTAGAGAAAACTGATTGTCATAGAAATTCTACTTTTTTTTTGTTTTTTTTTTTTTTTTAGTTAGAATACTTTTGGGTAGCAGAAAGATGTATTATTGGAATGCTCAATTTCAAAATTATGAACCTTTTTAAAGATATTCGGTCTTGTATGTCTGAATACATTTGAGATATTTAGTCACATACTTTTAAATATATTTAAAATTTTCATATCTGAACATATTCAATCGCACACTATTGATATTCGGTCTTATATGTCTGAATACATTTAAGATATTTAGTCACATACTTTTAAATATATTTGAAATTTTCATATCTGAACATATTCAATCGCACACTATTGAATATATTTGTGATGTTCAGTTACATATTTCTTAACATATCTGAGATATTTATATCTAAAAATGTTCGAATGCATCTTTCTAAATATATTTAAAATGTTTAATCACATATTTTTGAAGACATTTGAAATGTTTAATTTTATACTTCTAAACAAAAATATGTTTAACTAATAAATATTCTTAATAGTAATTTTAAATGGGTCAAAGTTGAAATTTATAGCAGGACTTTATAGAGTTCATTTGGTAGTACAACTAGAACTTCTTTTTAATATCTTTTTCCAAAAATTTTTAAATTTGGTAAAAATTTAATTAAATTATTTTTATTTATGTATTTTTGCTGTATGATAATTCATTTAAATCAAAATTTATTAAAATATGGTAAATATTTTTTTCAAACTTATCCTATTAGGGTATGAGAATAACAATTCTAAGATTTTCTTAAGCAATAGTTATTCTTTCAAAGAATGTACCAAATGTAGGAAAAATTAAACTTATGGAATAGTTACTTTATTCTTATATCTATTTCTCAAACCCAAACGTGCATGAATTATTTGTTTAAATGAAAGCATATTTATTTCTATGAAATATCTATTTTTAAATTCAAAAACCTATCAAATGTGGGAAATGTTAATCTTAGGAATACTTATTTTATTTTTGCATTTATTTTGCAAACCAAACTTACCCTTAAAGTGTTACTTATTATTTTGGCATTCTTAATCTTTCTTTCTAAGATGTTGATTAGTTTATACTATATCTATTTTAGCAAAATCAATTTGAACCAATTACTTATTGGTTTGATAATTTTCAATTAAATTCAAACTGACAAAACCGGTCTCAAGAATCCCTTCAAAAATTCCAAGTGGCTCTACATAGATAAAGTCTTATTGAATAGTCCTATAGAATATCTGGCCAAATCTCCCTTAAAATGTGAATAAGATAAAAGCTTTTGCAACTAAAACACACTCTAAATATATCAACAACAGCAACCCAACCTTCGAACTACATTCTATCAATTAACATTGACCATCAATCCACAACCATAATACAACTATAATACTACCATTGACCAAATATTAGTACATTTATGATTAATGCATGTTTAAGCAAATTATGAGATTTAATAGAGTTTAAATCAATATAAGAGGAACAAAAAATAGAAATGAGATAAAATAAATAATCACAAGAGATGTGATGCATGATAAAGAGCTGCCAGCTAACAATCAAACCTAAGGGAACAGATTAAAACAATAAAAAGTGAGATAATGATATCTCATTGATGGATTATTTAATATAAGAAAATACATATTTAACTTTTGAAATTCTTTATCTTAAAACATAACACTTTCATTCTTTGAAAGGTTTTCTATTTTGAAAATTCTTTAACAAAAATCATATTCATAACTCCAAAAGTTTTATTGAATAGACTTTGATATTCGATGGATAAATCAAAATTTAACTATTAAATATAACTAATTAAATAAATCAAAACAAATCTTCTTCAGAGCATCAAAACCAAGTGCAAAATCATATGATTATCATATTAAAAAAAACTAACCGTACAGCATAGTTAAACTATTCAAATAAATTACTCAAAACATAATTAATTTCATAAATAAATAATCATTGTAAATATCAAATCCATGTACTGCATAGTATATTAATCCATTTATACCCAATATCACCAATAAACTATATGATCAATATGTATATATATATTCCACGAGTTAAATTATTAGTTTCATCAACCCTTCCATATAAACCAACATTTTTCGGCTTCATTTTCTCAAAACCAAGGATTTTCATTTCATAAAACCAAGTTAATAACATTTGAACTATATTATCAATTCACAATTCCACTATAAGCATATCTATAAGGACCCATCTAGGACTTCTATTAAGAGTTGAACATGTCCCAAAAATTACCTGTATAAAAACACATTTATACATAGTACCACCTTATCTCTCTCTCCTTACTACAGATAATTTTACAATTGGAAGTATTTAAATAAAAATATAAGAACATATATAGTAGAAATAATTTAATAACAAGAGATGCCTTTAAATATTCATGTCTGTGCACACCGCTCACTTAGTACAATTTTATATCTCTATACCTCTTTATAAATATACCAAATGCATAAATATGAAAAGAAGGGTAACGAAACAACAACAACAACCACAATAACAATAATAATGATTATTATATTAATGATAATAATAATAATATTAATATTAGTACAACTAGCTCGAGGGCTGCCCTATAAGCTATAACCATACTTGCCCCGAGAGTTACCATTCCTATTAGAAGGCTACCACTTGCTCAAGGGCTATTATATTTGTCTGATGGCTATTACTCGTACCAGTAAACTGTGATATTTGCCCCAAGGCTACCGTATAATAATAATAATACTAATAATAATAATCATAATAATAATAATAATAATAAATGATAATAATAACAATAAAAAAATGATGATAATAATAATAATAACGAATAAATAATACTAATAATAAATAATAATAATAATAATAATAACAACAACAATATTAATAACAATGGTAATAATTGACAACAATTTTAAATGTTAAATACCGATAATAAAATTAGTAACAACAACAACAATAATGATAAAAAATTATAATAATAAATAATGGAAATAACAATATAAATAATCATAATAAATAATATTAATAAATACAATGACAATAATAATAGCAATAACAATATTGATGAGTCATTAATGACAAATAATGATAATTCCATAACTATTAATGATCTTAATAATAATAATAATAATAGGAATAATAACAACAAATAAGGGTAATTATAGAAAATAGAAATCATGAATAGATAAAATAAAATAAAGTAAAATCAAAATTTAAAATTATAAATATGTTATAAAATATGCACACTTGTAACGGAGACATACATAATACTATATAGCATGCTAATATGCAATCCCTTGATATCAGCTGTCGCCGATACCTCACTACCAATATAGTCCGGGGTGGTTGCCTATAAAGGCCGTCCAATCCCCTGGACTAGTAGGCAATAAAGTCACGAGCTAAGATACTCATGGATCGCATTGGATCGTTGTCCCCGTACAATGTGGTACATATAAACATAACATAGTACATATATATATATATATATTCGTATATATATATATATATATATGAAAAAAAAAATACTTAATATACTATACTATATACCAATGGTACTAGACAGTGTCCGACATCATAAGTACTACCTGACGGGGAGGTTAAAGAGAGAACCTGCAAACGGTTGTCCTGGTGTTCCAACGGCGTCGATGCTATCAACAATCATCTTGACTATGGAGGAGGGCGGCTGAAGCTTACTGTATAATACTTGCCAACTTTTAGGTTCATGGCTCCCATTGGAAGATCCTATATACCTATGCATTAACAACAGATGCAATACAGAACAATAGTACGGAGTGATGCATCTAAAACCATACCAACCTAATGCACCACACTATATACCAGTGGTGCTAGGCGATACCCAGCATCCCGACTACCACTTTGATGGGGAGGTTAAAGAGAGAATCTGCAACAGTCGCCTTAGCATCCTAAATTGTCCGATGTTATCAACAGTTATCCTGATTATAAAGGGGAATGGCTGATGCTCACCAATACATTATACCTGCCTACCTTTAGGTCCATGGCATCCCATAGGAAAACCATACAAACTTGCATGCTAATTAAAAATACATTACAAAATACTAGTAATGTATGGTGCATCTAAAACCAATAAAATCATAATCGAATAAATACCATCTAGTTCAATACATCCTTTTTAAACCGGGAAGATTTCATATTTCTTTTTAAACCATCATCATCATAAATCCATCAATTTCAATATTTCAATTTTTATCACCATAAAACCAAATCTATGAATAAATAATAATTAAATGCATAAATATATTTTTGATCATAGTAATTTGATATAAATATTTTCTCAAACCTTCAAAATCAATTATACAAAACAATTTAATTAAAATCACATAAAATTTTATATATAATTAAATACATAAGAATACATTTTATTATGCATCATAACCTCAACAATAAAATTAAGAATACTTCAACAACAATTTAAAACTATAGTTTCCTCAATTTTGAAGATATAAATTCTATGCCATACATATTTAATTCAACATACATTTGGCATCATAAATTTAAATAACAATTTTATTTAAATATTAAACACATACATTTTTCATAAATTCCAATAACACAATATTTATATTTAAATAGATCAACATAACATATATCAATAGTGTACACCCAGACTTATACACACACACATTCACATATATATATGTACATAAACAGGTATATACATACAATCTAACTCAAATTTTCACATTTAATATAATAATTTACTAAAAATGGCATGTTTTTAAATAAACCACCATAATTCACAAACAAGGTAACCATGGAAATCTAAAAGGACAAGGAACACGAAACTAGCCTACGTTGAGCTCAAAGCCACCGGGATTTGTTTGAAAATGGCCACAAAGTTTTGGCCAAACTTCCCCTCAATGTATCTCACAAATTACTTGGAATTTGAATGAATGAATGTCATTTTTGAGATTAGGAGGTCCAAAATAGGGGAGATAGGTATGAAATCGGGCTGGGTCGGCCGGAGAATGGCGAAATCATCAGAAAAAGTATTTCAGTCGCAGCTAGCATCGTTGGCCCGATCTCAGCTTGTCGTAGGCTGGTCCAAATTTGGTGGCCGAGCTAGTCGGTGACTGGGCTATGCCAGTGGTTGGCGCGTGTAGCTCATAGGTGGTCGAAAATTCATCAATTCCAACTAATCCATAGGGGGTGAGAGAGAAAGGAGAGAGACAGTGTTTTCGGGTGAGGTGAGAGAAGGGGAAAGGAAAGAAGAAGAAAAAATGGGAGGGGGTCCATGTGGCACTCAGGGGTGACACATGGCACCTTTTGAACATCTTTCAAAATTCCTCCACATGTTTATAATTCTGTCTAAAAATGTTAGTACCAACTTTAAAGACCCATATCTTTTCAAATATAAGCCCAAATTAAGTGTGCTGCCAGTCTATGAATTCGTAGTAATGAACACTATCATCTTGCACATGAGTCAACGTCCAAATCCATATAAAGAAAAAGTAAACTCCAAAGCTCATTAATCAAATTGGATTGCATTTTGTTTTGACCATAACTTTCTAATCTTAGCTTCGATTTTAGTATACTACTAGCCTACAAACTCGTGTCTATGAGTACTTTGCCATGGTACCTCAATCAACATGAAATTCCACTCACAATAAAAAGTCAACTGTGGTAGCCACTTGGTTAATCCCGATAAACCTTGGTCAAAAATTCTACGGTGCAGATGGTCCTCATATGGATCTCAATATTGACGACAATTCTTTAAAGAAACCTTCATCAATACTGCCAAACGGTTGTCAATACTCTTTCTGTGTGATAGTATTGACGACGGTTTCTTCAAAAACCATTGTCAATACTCGTGGTCCTCATGCGGATCATCCGCACAATAGACAAACTATAAATATATGTACATATATATATATATAATCATAATTACACAACTTCCCATAAAAATTCAAAACTAGAAAATTTTCAATTTAACTTGTCCAAAATATAACATGTCCATTGCTACTCAGCTATAGGATCATCTTAAGGTTCAGTATAGGTGCCTAAAATATATAAAAGTGCATTCTAAAAGTCTTAAAATTAATTGTTCTACTTTAGGGTTACAAAAATTAAACATGAGGAGGTCCAATTACATTGTACCTCATTGGACTTGGTATTCAAAATTGAATTTTTCAATCTATGGTTAATTATTTTGAAATTGAACCTTATTTTAACTCCTAATAACCTTTAGGAACATATCATCAAATGAAATTTAGTCTTAGACTTTCCAATTTCAGTCAAATTTTATCCAGTATTTACATAAATTGACTCATATTGGATAGCTTGTTTTCTAATGGGTAATAAGGTAGTATAGCATGTGGCAATATATGGTTAGAATCAAGGTCAATATCCAATTTCAAGTTTGGATTGCATAATGACAATAGCATCTCCATTGGGTTGCAAGTTAGGGGAGTGATCCACGATTATTTTTTTTTTCCCTTTTTTTGTGTGTTTTCTTGGGAATTTTTGGATTTTTCTAGTAACTTAATGACTCGTCATATGAGGGCATACCCAACATATATATACATATATATATATATATATATACTTCCATGTGTCCTATGACATGACCCGCACCATGAACCCCTTTAGGACTCCTAGAATGGCCTTGGATAGGGAAAGCCTCATCGGAATTCTTATTAAGAATCCAACAGTGGCTCCCCTAGAATATAAACATTCTCAAAAATTTCAACACATAATAAAACATACTTCTATAACCCCCATACAACACCCATAATTGTAAATCGAAAAGTTTTCAACACTTCTAAATTAATTGACCATCATGATAATAATATGGGTCTCAAACACTACGTGTTAAAAAATATAGCACCCCCTGTCCAAAGTAATAATAATACGGATCTCAAACACTAAGTATTAAACAATATAACACCCCATGATCAAAGTACTACCAAAATAGTCTAAGAGTAGATATAGAATTAAATTTGATACAAGTAATTATAACAAGGATTAATTTCAACTAAAATCTTTAATGTTTGGAGTAAATCAATTTTACTTTCAAACAATTCAAATTCAACCCTTACCATTATAAAACCTTTGTTAAACTAAATAGCCAAAGAATAGAATGGTCATTTTATAAATGAATACCATTTCACGTCTAATGGATGTCTCTTGACTCGCGTGTCTGAGCTTGAAGAGAAAGCTTTGACTTGGCTCTTCCTTTTTCGTTTGCAACATATTGGCACTAACTCTCTCTTTGTTTCTCTCTATTTTCTTCCAAATCATGCTAAATAGAGTAGGACTTAGGTCAGAAAACCCTTTAGGTGAAAAGATTGTTGACAAGAAATCACGGCCATAGTAAGGTTGTAAAACCAGATAAAAAATCATGGATTTTGGTTTCATTATAATATAATTGGAGTACAAATGGTGTATTTAGGATTGACGAGTAGTGGTGGGTTTTGCAGTTTGGCAAAGGTGAAAGAACAAGGTTAGTTTTATGGGTTTTGAGGCTTTTTTGTTAATCATTCAAATAGGATGAGTTGATTGTAGCTCAAAAATTTTGATTTACCTTAAAGATACCCAATTTTTTTTTTCCTTTTGAAAATTGATTTATTACTATGATACATAAGGTTACAGAAAAAGATCTAAATAAAATCAATTTAAGCAAAACCCTTTCTTGATTTGAAATACCCAACTCCTTTCTTGATTCAAAATACCTAACTTGTTTTAAAAATTGATCCTTTATTGATTTAGTTTTCTATATATATATATATATATATATATATGTATCATATTTTTACTTTGGTTCAGGATTTAGGAAAAAAGTGGAACAAGTGAGAAGCACTAGGCTAGAGCATTGAAGTTGAAGAAGGTTAGTTTTTTACATGGGTCTTCATCAGAGTAGTAAACAAGTGGTTAAAGTTTAGGTTGTTGTTGTTTCATGGGGTATTTGTTTGATACATTAGGTTATACTATCAGTGATACTTAGGTTACTTTGATATGCATGTAAGCTAGTAATACATAGGTTATTTGTACTACATGTTTGCTAATATGATGTGTATAAACTTGCTTTAGATGTATGTTTGTGATACGTAGGTTACTTGATATGCAAGTTAGTAAAATTTATTGTCTTTTAAACTCATGTTATTAGGTTACTTGATATGCATGCATGTTAGTGAACTTGGTTATTTGAAATCATATTATGTTAGCTATGCTTATTGGTTTATATGTACTTAAAAGTTGTTTAAAATTTTTATGTTATTATTAATGATGTTTAGTGTTTAACCTATTATATATACTTGGAGATACTTACTATAATTAAAACCTAAATGTATGTTTTACATTGTTCTTAATTTAAACCTATTTGCATGTTTGTTATATATTCATGTTTACATAATATGTTAATGGAGATGTAAAACGTGTTAATGTTAGGTTTTTTGTTTGTTGTATTTGTTTGTTTGTTGTTGTTTTTTTCAATAGAACAATGATGTTTGAGCCTGAGCATTACATTAGTTGGAATGAGATGAGTACAGCCTAGTCATACTATAATCAGATACCAAAATTATGGTTTTGGGTCTCTCATGTAAGAAAGGTGAAATAATGGATCTCCATCATAGATTGCACCGGAAAAGCAGGGAGAGGGTTAAGTTTGAGATAGATAGTCAATTATTAGACATCTTTAAGTAGTTTAGAGATGGAGGTTTACAGTTGTTTTGATAACATACTTGTATCACAGTTTGCACCAGCCTCTAAACCAAACTCTCAACTCCCCAGCCAATAACCATCTCTTGAATCTAACTTTCAACTTATCCCTATCCAATCATTTAACTCAAAACCATAGTCTTCTCCTATCCATGAATCGAACCATGAACATAACCAAATACCACACTTTGAGCCATATATTCCCAATGAACTGAGAAATGATAATGCAGATAATGATGGTGGAAATCTCCATGAAAGTTTTAAACGGACTGATGATGAAGATGGTTTGAGTTATAATGTGATTGAGGACAATGGTGGTGAAGTCGGTGCAAGTGATCTAGATTCATCTAACTATGAGTTAGATGGTAAGGGTATGTGCTAATAGATTCTAATTTTGAGGAAGAGACCCTTTTAGAAAAGATATTTAGAGGTATGAGCGTAAAGACATATTGATGAGAATCCGTCCATGCCCGCACAACCGACAACCTGCTGGGGTGCTGACCAGATACGAATGAAGATTGAGCCAATCACTAGGGCTCAAGCTAAAAGATTTAAGGACGACCTGACTGCTTTTATCTAGGGAGTAATTAATTCTCTAAGGAGCTTGTCAATACCTGAAGATACAAGATCCGTTTTAAGCATACAAATGGTGAAGGTCGATACAGACCCAGGTAGCTGTTTTCGTGCAAATATGGACTCAGGGCAGCATGAAATGGTTCTAAAACTTCATGGATTCAATGAATATCATTAAGAGGATATGAAATCCACCCAAGGAAGAATCAAAAGCATCTAAAATGGGCTTGTATGGACAGCAAGTCAATTTGGTCGACAATGTGTTGTTTAGCCACTAGCTTTGACTATTCTTCTTGTTCAAGCAAGTTTGACCAATTCCAATCAAGGGGCAATGTGTGGGAATCATTACTAATCATATTTGGCATCCTAAATGGCATATGGAAGCTAATTTGGAGCCTAAACAAGCAGGAAATTGTTCAAAGTTATCTTACTTAGAAAGATAGTCAATTTGTTTCCTAATTTGATTTTAACTTTTTGTTTTAGGAAGTTAGTCTTTTATTTGGTTTCTATTTATCTATTTGCTGGAAAAATCAACTTAGAAAAGTTATTATTTTAATATTTTCATTGTAAATTAATTAATTCCTATTTTAAAATCAAGGAATTAATTAATCCAAATTAGATTAGCAAAAGGAGGTGATTTTTGGCCATCATTAGGTTTCCTATTCTATATGGCCGGTTTTACCTAGTTAATTAGGGTTTTATTTTATAACTTTTTTAGCCTATTTAAGGGCTTGTTTTATCAATAATATTCAGTACATTATTCATACAGAAAATTATTTGTGAGATTGAATTCTTTTTGTTCTCTTTGCACACCTAAAATACCATTAGTGAATGAGTGCTTTAGTTTAACTTATCAATAGGATATCTGTCAGGACCCATTCAGAATTCCTTCCCCGGAACCCTAGACAGCCCTGATCCCAGGGAAACCCTACCGGACCTTCCAACGGAAAATCCGACAGAGCCTCCCCTAAGGGATTTACTTACCACAAATTACCTGCACGGAAAACACACTTCTATACACATCCCCTTATTCCTCCCACAAACTACAAACTGTTCCACAAATTCCAGCACTTCTCAAAAGCAACAGCAGTCCCGTGCATAAATAAAACAGAAGTATCCCAATAGTATACAGAGCTTTAAGAAGTGCTAAACAACAGAAATACAACAAGGCTGAAAAGAAATAATACACTGAAATGAAAGAGTACAGAAGTACTTCTCGAAACACAACAGCAGCGGAAAACTTGGTTCGCTCCGGAAAAACGTCTACCACCACTTGCACCTAAGGGAACGGAATTTAAGAGTGTGAGATGCTAATCATCTCCGTGAGTAACCCGAACTACTGAACACCTTTTGTGATAATAAAAATAATAGTAATAGCAATTAAGGAATAGAACAAATACCAACAATTAATAAATAAATAATAATAATAACGGTTGGAAAATAATAATTTCCCTCAAAACTTTCACCAATCGCTCCGTTTGAAATGTTCCCTTTTTAAAACCTTTTCACAAAACCCAGTGTGCATACCTCCCGAAAACCAAGGGATTAAATAATTTAACAAACAACAATTAAATAAATAAATACCCCAAATATAATTAAAATGTAGTAAATCATAATAAATAATTTTGAACACCTTTGGTGTTTAAACCATTATTTGCAATTTACACCGACAATTACACCTGACGCACCACACCATATACCGGTGATGCCCTCCGATACCCAGCGTCCCGAGCACCGACTGGCGGGAGGTTAAAGAGAGAAACCTGCAACGGTCACTTCGGCGTCCCGACAGTACCGACTACTAAAAACCATCACCCGGCCAAGGAGGGGGGCGGCTGTGGCCAATAACAACTTGCCTGCCCACGGTCCAATGGCAACTCACGGGTGAAGTAAAAACCGTGCGCTAAACCAGATAATAACCGCGCACTACCACGTGTCCATACACCATACACCAGAACACCAATACTGTATGAGTGCGTCTAAAAATAAACAATAACAACCAACCGTACCGTTTTTCCAAAAACCACCGTGGGAAGTATACCATATTTTCACAAAACACCATCCCACATATTTTTATTTAAGCAACCCGGTACGAAACAACGATAATCAACAAACCACAATTTTCCTCGAAATAAGAGATGCAACCATAAAAATACCGCGGGCATAATTTATAAAATTTAACCAAATATTTTCATAAAATATTTAACCCAATTATGCCCGAGAAATCACATTTAAAACCATGTAAAATTAATACCGAAACATACCTTGCTCATGCATAACAAATAAATTAAATTAAACCGCATTAAAACCATAATTAAACCACACCACATGAGCATAATTAAATACTAAATTAAATACCAATTAAATTTAATTAATTGCCCAAAATAATTTTTGAAGGTGGGTTACTCACCTGAAGCACGCAAATCAACTAAGATCCTCCTCGGGATCAACTCCGCTACTCGCGCGTGCACCGAATCGAAGCTCGCGTGATGAGGATCATGGATTCGGTCTTACTTTCCGGCGATCGGACCCGACGGGGTCGGAATCTCGCCGGAAAGCCTTTCGAGTTCGGCTCCACAATTCTCTCAAACCGTCGCGAATTGGTGGAAACGGAAGCCGAATTCGGGTTCAGGAGGTCGAACACTGCGGACTGGAGCTGGCCGGAATTTCGGGTACTCGCCGGAATAGTACTTTCCGGCGAGCCGCCGCGGTCACCGGCAACCGTCGCCGGCGGCGGCGCGTGCGGTGGCCATTGGTCATGAAATTTTGTAGACTTGTAGATCGTGAGGAGAGCAACCCAACGGGACCGGCGGTGAGCAAAACGGAGGTCGGACGGCGGAGAAATCACCGTTTGAAGATTTTCGGCCCCTCGCCGGAAAACGCTCCGATCCCGGCGCGTCGGTGGTCCGATGGCCGTGATTTTTGGTGGGTCGGCCAGACTTGAGGAGAGGATGAAGGCTAGCTGGCGCGTGTGGCCGGAAAAGGGTCGATTCGCGGTGGCCGGCGGTGGAGGGGTAAAACTCGCCGTCGAACTTCGGAGCTCTGATCCGGGCGCGTTCGGCGGCCGTTCGCCGTGAAACTTGGAGGTTTTGCCGGAAATGAGGAGGGCAAGCTTGCTGGCCGGTGCGTGCACAGTAACTCGGCCGAAACAGTGGAAAAACTCCGGTGGCCGGCGGTCTCTCTCTCTTTCTTTCTCTCTCTTCCCCGAGAGTTTTAACAAATAAAAACCCATGTGTGACACTGTTCATGCCACGTGGACCAATCAGAAGCTGACACGTGTCATTTCACTGTTCACCGACCCAAAAATATTAAAATAATACGGTATCCGGTAAACTTCAAACGTCCATAACTTTTCAACCGGATGTCCGTTTCGAGCGTGCCGCTAGTCCTTGAACTCGTATCGACGAGCACTTCACAACCATGTACGGGTCAAAGCTCAATTCCCCATAAACAAAAAGTCAACCTCGGCACTCCTTGGACAGTTTGGACCGCAACTTGTTTCGTCCATAACTTTCAAACCGTAGCTCCGTTTTCGACGTGCTACCAGTCTACGAACTCGTGGCATCGTGCACTTCACCACGGTACCCTGGTCAACTCTAAATTCCCACCGAGTCAAAAAGTCAACTTTTGACCCCTTCGGTCAACGGTCAACCTCCGTCAACGTGCACGGATTCCGGTGCGATTTGGGACGGGGTGTTACAATATCCATCACCTATTGTGGGGTCTCTATTATACCAAAGTTTTTAATCACAGGTTGGTTAGGGGTTGAGATGACAATTAGAACTTGAACATAATTAGATCCAGGTGAATATGATACGAGTTGAGGCACAGGTCACCCTAGGTTCGTATCACATGTAAACTTTTAGATAATGGGGAAATCCAATTGCAACTATATCAAGTGTTTGAGAATATAAAGGAGTTTAGGAAAGTATTGAATGCTTATATTGTGAAGAGGGTTTTAAGATTGATTAAAATTAAGAATGAAGACATAAAGATTATTGCATGCCGTGGAGAAAGTGAGAAATGTCCTTGAAGGATTCATGCATTTCCAATTCATGATGGGATTATTTTTAAAATCAAAACTTATTATGAGGAGCATAACTATGAAATGATAATGAAGAATCCAATAGCTACGAATACCTAGATTGCAAATAAGTTAAAAGATCAGTTTAGATAAAATCCAAAGGCAAAGTTAACAAAAATGAAAGTGGTAGTGATGAAAGAGCTTAGTATTGAATGACACAAATATAAATTATAAAGGACTAAGAGGTTTGCACTTGTTGTTTAGCTAGGTGATAACCCTGCAAGCTGATTACCTCAAGCTGAATAGGTATGCTAATGTTTTTAAGGAAACAAATTATGGAACAATTGTATTAATAAATTCCATTAGGCATGTTCTATCTAAAAACCCTTCATTTCATAAGGTTTTTTTTTTATTTTTTTTATTTTTTTATATTGTTCCAACTCAAAGATCAGTTCCTTGAATGGATGTAAACCATTTTTTGGTCTTGATGGGTGCCATTTGGAGGAGTGTTTCTTACTGATGTTTGTCTCGATGCAAACAACAGCCGATTTCCAATTGTTGTTGGCATCTGTGAGGTTGAGAACCTCAATAGTTGGTATTGGTTCATAAAATTACTACATTAGCAAATTGGTAAGGTAGAGAGAAGTTTTATTACCTTTATGACTGACAAGAAAAAAGGAGTTTTAAATTCCATAACATTGTTTTTTCCAAGAGACAAAAATAGGTTTTGTGTTAAGCACATATTAGTTAATTTTAGGATTAAGTTTCTTGCATTGCAAATTAGGAAGTTATTTGCTTTGCATCTAAAACAACAAACAAGCAAGAGTTCAAGTATAGAATAGAGGCAATCAAGACAATTTCAATTGTAGCTTATCACTAGTTACTACAAATTCTAGTTCCTCACTGATTAAGATATGCTTTTTATGTTAGTTTTAAGATTGATCATATAACTAAAAATATGATTGAGTCATTTAATTATAAGTTGGATCTATAGAGAAGCAAATCAATCTTGTATTTACTTGAGCACATAAGAAGGATTATGGTGATGAGGTTTCATAAAAGGCACGACATCCTTAATTGGACAAGTGACATTCCTCCTTTAGTGTAAGATAAACTACATTTTTGTAAAAGGAAAGCTAGAAATTTCAAAAGTTAATGAAGAGTTGAGGTGATAAAGGAGAGTAGAGTAATTATTGTCCTTTTGGACTAGTTTACATATGATGTGCAACTTGGCATATCAATGGCAATCCTTGTAAGCATATGCAATGGCATGTATTACCAATAAGAAAGCTGACTTTACTGCATATATGGATAGGAGCTTAACTACAATAGCTTACTTAGCCATCCATAATAGCATGATCCATCCTATATCTGATGAATTTCAATGACTAAAAGTGCAAGTGGATGAGTTATTACCCTCACAAAGAACAAGCTACCCGAAAGGCCAAAAGTGGTTAGAAAGAGGGAGCCTAATGAACCAATAAAGGAGCAGAGGTTGTTTACACTTAGTTACACGGCTTGCAATCTATTCTCTCCAAACGATTATTACTTTACTTGTTTTTAGAGTACTGGTAGGAATTCTTATGTTCTCCTTTTCTTCGATAATTGGCTTGGTTTTCATTTAATGAATTTACTGCAGTTTTATGGCTAAGATTGTGAATTCCATGTTCTTGTCTTTGACTTTCTTGATGTTTATGGTAAGTAGAATCTATCTTTGCATTTTAAGATTACCTTCCTGTAGCTTTCATATTGGATTGAGTCTATGGATATTAATCTTCATTATTTTGATACTTTGGTTTTTAAGCTTTTCGCTTATGGTCAGCTTCGTTATAAAGATATGTGATGTAGGCCAAGGCCCAATTTATTTAGCTTATTTTCTTTTTACTTTAAATAATGGCCTAGCATATTTACTAGGCCAATAGAGTTTTGCTTTATGATTGTTTCTCAAGTGTTTTCCAAGTTTGAAAAATGATGTTGTTACCATTGATTATGTCAGTAACAATGGCCATGAAAAAAGTGTGTTAAAAGGATGATCTCATGTCATTTTAGGATAGCCTTGAAAATTTCAAAAACTTGTAAGAAGTCTTCTCCTTTTTGTTGAATGAAATTTCAAACATAAGGCTTGAATATCTCATGCTTTATTGAGTTTTTACACCATTTGGTATAATGGTGGTGAGGTGTCCCAACTAGTGCACAATGATTATTGTGCAATGGCTCACCTGGAAACTTGGTTTCAATTAGCTTGAGTAATGATTCATGGTTCTTTATCGGGAGTTGCAAACCATGTTTGAGTCTATTTGTATTAAGCTAATTTCGTTACCAGTTTTTACTCAAACAGAATCATGTTGAAGACCCTTCTCCACTATGTCTGATTGAGTAACCACCCCATGTTGAACCACGTCCAAATTTTCATCACCCACCTATTGTAAGACCTTAATTTTTTAAAAATCTTAAACCTAATCATCCAGATCTATTTCGAGTAAACCCTGATCAGTATCACCCCTAGCCATCTACTATAATTTGAGGAATGTAAACATCGCCTATTAGGACCCGTCCAAGATCTCTTACTGGAACCCTAGATAAGCCCTAATCCTAAGTAAACCCTACCGAATATTCCAATGGAAAATCTGGCAGAATCTCCCCTAAGGATTTGACTTGCCTTAAAATTTCCTACATAGAAAATGTACTTCTAACAATATTTTCTTATTCCTCCCACCTTACTACAATTTATTACCACAAATTTTCTAATGGATGGACGTATGACATAGTTCATTAATCTCATGAAAGTGCTAAGTGCATTAGTTAAACCAAAAGACATTACTAACCATTCATCTAAACCATACTTTGTCTTAAATGTGGTTTTTTTCATTCTAATTTGATGATACTCACTCCTAAGGTCAATCTTTGAAAACATGCATGCACCATGTAATTTATATATACTTAATGGTTATGTTATTAATAGCCCTACAATTTACACACATACGCCATAAACCATCTGTCTTAGGTACTAACAACACGGGTACAGCACATGGACTCATGTTTTCTCTAATGTAACCCTTTTTTAACGATTCACTTACTTGGGTTTGTAGTTCCTTTGTCACCTTGGGATTACTTCTATATGCAGACCTATTAGGAATTACTGTTTCAAGAATATAATCTATTTGATGTTCAATCCCTCGAATAGGTAGTAAATCACTAGGAATCTCTTGCAGAAAGACATTTTCAAATTCCTGCAAAAAAGAAGATATAGATCTTGGCAATACAAGTTCTTCAGGGTTAGCTAGATGATTTAAATGAGCATCTTTATATATCATGACCAGCATAGGTTTATTACTTAAAAATGCTTTTGTTAATCTCACCTTGGTTAAGATAAAAAAATTTTCTTTTTCTTCTCTTTCTTTTCTTTCTCACTTTCAGGTTCCTCCTTCTCTTTATCACTCTTAGTTTTCTCTTTCTTTTTCTTCTCACTCTCTATTTTAGAAAACTTACCTAGATGATGATGCTCGATCTTGCTCTCTTAGATACTAGTTGAAACCGTGGGTGGCATGCTAGACTTTTCCTTTGCCATTCAGCTTTCCTCCTTTGTTGCATTTGAATTTGATCTCGAAATATCTCTTATAGTGTCAACAACTCAAGCTTAATTTTTTTACCTTTAAATCTATATACAATGGCATTTTCCTGATCATAATGTATGGTATCCTTATCAAATTGCCATGGTCTTTCCAACAAAATATGTCCAGCATGCATAGGTACAACAGCATATAAAACCTCATCCACATAATTATCAATACTAAACTTTACCTTGGCTTGTTTGTTTACCTTCATCTCTCCACTATCATTAAGCCATTGAAGTCTATATGTTTTGGGATGTGTGATTGTTGTTAAACCTAATTTCTCCAAAACCACATTGCTAATAACATTGACACAACTTTCACTATCAATAATCATACTACAAGTATTACCCTGGATATTATAACAAGTATTGAAGATGTTTTCCCTTTGCACTTGATCTTTATCCTTGTACACAGTCAAAACCCTTCATGCCACCAAACTTAATTTGGCCTTTGAAGCTCTTTGAGTCTCAGATTCACCTTGTTCTTCCTCTTTGAATTCTCTCTCATTCTGTTTGTTTTCAACTTCAGCTTCATCACTATCAGACTCCAACTCTCTATTATCCTTTAACGCCATAATTATTCTATTTGGGTATTGGTTGGCAACAGGTCATTGGCCCTAATACTTAAAACACACAATATCACGAGTTCTAGATGGTTTAGAATAAAACTTACCACTCGGTTTTGGTGTTTGTGTGAATTTGGCTGGATTGTCCTTCCTTGGCCTATTGGAGCTTCCCTCATATTGTCTCTGTTTTAGTCTTGGTTCAAACATATGATTGCTTATCCAACTAATTAAACTTGTCCTCCCGCTGCTTGAAACTCCTCTAAACTGTGATCTACTACCCCTCTTCTTGAGTTGGTTCTCAATTTTGATGGCCACACGCAGCATCTCTTCCAACTCCACATATTGTTGTAATTCAACTTGGTTGGCAATCTCTCGGTTTAATCCTCCAAGAAACCTAGCCAATGTTGTCTCATGGTTCTTATTCATGCTCAAACTCATCATAAGCATCTCCATCTCCTTGTAATAGTCCTCCACGGTTCTACTTCCTTAAGACAAAGCATGTAACCTTTGATTCAACATTCTATGGTAATGGCTTGGAACAAAGCTTTTCCTCATGGTTCCTTTCATTTGTCTCCAAGTGGCTATTAGCTCATCACCAACTCTTCTTTGGGTACTTTGCTCTTTGCTCCACCATCGTAATGCATAATGTCCAAATTCTAAAGTGGCCAACCTAACCTTTTTAGCTTCCAAATAGTTGTGACAATCAAAGATCATCTCCATCCATTCTTCCCATTCCAAGTAAGCCTTTAGATCACTTCTTCCTAAAAATGGTGGTATGTTCACTTTAATATTTCCAAGGTCACCATCTTCTCCTTGGGTTTGCCTTCCTTGGAGTACAAATATGTCTTCGTACTCCTCCTCTCCATTGTCTCCAAAGTTTCCCCCGTCAGATTCTTCCCTAAAACATCTGCAGCCTCCTCTTTCTCAACCACGTCCTCCATATGGCTCCATCCTAAAGTTCGGTCCTCTTTGTGAATTTTCAAATATGTCCAACCTTTGATCAAATTGATCAAATCGAGCATTCATCCTTTATAATTACTCCAACACCACTTGCATGTCCATAGGTGTCGATGTACTTCCTGATGCCTTAGATTCACCTCTGAACCCCACGGAATCCTCTCTAAGTTCTCTTATTAAGTTGCCTCCTCTTCTTATTCTTGAATCTGTCATGTTAGTGAAACAATGCAAAAAAATCTCACCAAATTCACCCCTTTACATGTTTTACTCAAGCAAGGTCTCGATCACTTGTGTTTTTCACTAGTTTAGGCTTTCAACCCTATTATTAACTCTCACTCTCTTGCCTTTTTCCACTCGAAGATTATCTCAACGTTTTAATAAAAAATATTTAGAACCAGCAATTAAATCACAAGTATGTCCTAATTAAACCTATCAATAAAGCAAATGAAGAACCAAGCAATTTCCAAGTGAATGATAAAACGTAGTCTCTGCTTTCCTAATCGATAACAAGGATATTAACACAGCAAGTTTTGGATTCAACAAGGAGTAAAACAAAATATTAAGAGATAAAAAATTTAAGGATAAAATTTAGAAAAGGATTCAACAATTAACAAGAACTTAATTCAAACAAAATATAGGATAGTTATTGGTTGTAGTTCTCATAATTTAAGTCTATGTCTCAAATCCTTAAACCAATTTTAATCCAATCAATTAACACTAATATTCAAATATCCAGCAACCAAATTTGAATGAGCAAACAGCAAATTCAACAAATACAATTGAATTTCCACATAAAACAAACTCAATTTTTCAACTCTCTCAAACCCATCTTTTGCATAATTTTTTTTTTTTTTAACTTCGGCTTTTTTTTTTTATCACTAACAGAAATAATACCAACATAGATTCTAGCAGTACAATCACCACAAAAAAATCACAACTTCAATGCCAAACAAGTTGTCAAACTAGATTACACCTTCCAAACTAACAAATTGCAAAATTTTAGGTTTTTGTAATATGTTGCCGAAATTCTCTTTTTTTTTTTTTTGAATATATGAATGCAACTAATTAAGATTAAAACAGCAAGGAGAAATCAATAATAAACCAAATTATTAAGAACTAATATGCAAAACCAACCAACAAACTAAAAAACAAAAATTCGGTTAACACAAAGAAACCTAATTCGCTTAGGATTTTTTTTTTTTTTTGACATAGAATGTGTAATGATAGAAGTAACTTTAACCTAATGTCAAAATTGTAGAATAAGGAAAAAAATAAAACAAAACAAACAAGATAGATCAAGCTTAAACAAAATCCAACTCTAATATCAAATGATAAGAACCTAGGTCAACTTGCTCCTAAACACAGATTATATTAGCTCGGATCTTAATTAAGTTCATGTTTTAACTATCACCTTGACTCCTACTCAACTTGTGAATAGAAACCTTGGTATAAGTCGAAGATGCCATAATAAGTTATAGATTGTCCTATTGATAAGTCAAACTAGAACAATAGTTCCCTAATGGAGTTCTATGTGTTCTAAGAAAACAAAGAGAATTCTTTTTCCCAAGTAATTTGCTATATGAATAATGATCTGAATATTATTGAGAAAAATAAGCCTTCAAATAGGTTTAAATGACAAAAATAAAACCCTAAAATACTATGTCAAATTCGGCCAACATAGCTTCATAATAGGTAATTGGAATCTTCCAATTCTTTTCCTAAACTAATTTAACTTAATTAATTCCTTAATTTTGAAATAGGAATTAATTAATTTAGAATCAAAATATTACAATATCAACCTTCTTAAATTAATTTTTTCAGCAAATAATTAAATAAAAACAAAAAATAAAAGACTATTTCCTAAAACAAAAGTCAAATTTCATATTAGGAAAGTAGTTGACCAACTTTCCAAAATAAGTTATTTTTATCTAATCACCAGCTACTTTAAGCTCTAAATCAGATCCAGCATGCCATGTAGGGTGCCAAATAGGATTAAAACTGGTCCCCACACATTTCCATTGATTGGAATGATCAAAACTTGCTTGGATGACAAGATAACTCCATCCTGGCGCCAAAACAGTGCAATTCAACCAAAATTGAAGTGTGTGGGTAAATGATGTGTTTGGACATCCTTACTTCAGCCTTGGCATGATTTCATGGCCTCTTGGTAAGCCTAATCATGTTCATAAGTTATCAAACCCGTTCCTTGCTGCATGGAGTCCTCAAATACACCAAAACAGCTTCCCAGGTCCATTTCAGCTTTCATAACTTGGATGTTTAGTATGGGCTTTAAATTTTTTGATATTGACATGCATTTTTTAGATTGAATTACTCTTTGAATGAAGCTAACCAGATTATCCTTGAACCTGTTAGCTTATGCCGAAGTAATTGTCTCAGTCTTTAGTTGTACAGGATCAACATCCTAGTGAGTTGTTGTTTGCACGGGTACGGACGGGTTCTCATCACCAACTTCATACTTCTCCTACATTGGTTGGTATCTTCCAATTCTGAATAGTTGCAACCTTACTTGGGTCGACTTGAATTCCTTTCTTAGATATGACATATGTCCAAGAAACTCTATCATATTAAACCAGAATTCATACTTTTTGAAGTGTGCATAAAGTTTTTCTTCCTATAGTCTCTACAGTACTATTGCCAGATGTTGCCCATGCTCATGTTCATTCTTTAAATACAACAAGATATCATCAATGAATGCGATCACTATCTTGTCTAGCAATCCTTAAACACTCGATTCATCAAGTCCAAGAAAGCTACTGATGTTTTAATAAGTCTAAAAGGCATGACTACAAACTCATAGTGCCGGTACCTCAACCTAAAGGCACTTTTTAGAATATCTTCATCTTTAATCTTCAATTAATGATATCCAGATCACAAGTCTATCTTAGAAACATACTCACTCCCTGTAATTAGTCGAATAAGTCCCCGATCCTTGGTAAGGGGTATTCATTCTTGATGGTTACTCAATTAAGTTCACAGTAGCTGATACACATTCACATAAACCTATCCTTTTTTTTTACATACAAAATTGGTGATGCGAATCCACCCATGCTCGTACAACCGACAACCTACTAGGGTGCTAACCCGATACGGATGAAGACCGGGCCGATCACTAAGGCTCAAGAGGTTTAAGGACAACCTTGCTGCCATTATCCAGGGAGTAATTCATTCTCAAGAGGGCTTGTCCATATCTAATGATCGAAGACTTGTTTTGAGCATATAAGTGGTGGAAACCGATACGGACCCGGGTAGTGTTTTGGGTGCATTTATGGAGTCCGGGCAGTATGAAATAGATCCAATGCTTCATGGATTCAATAAATATCACTAATAGGTCATGGAAACAAGTCAAGGTAGAAGTAAAACCAACTTGTACGGACTTTTATGGACAACTTCAAAATTTGGCCAAAAATTGCTGTATTGCTTGCTGGCTTTACTGTATTTTTTTGAGTTGGCTTTTTCTCTTTCCTCCAAGCAAGGGAAATGTGTGGGACTTCATAATCAGCCTATTTGGCATCCTAAAAGGCATATGGAAGTTGATTTGGAGCCTAAATTGGTCAAAGATTGATCAAAGTCAACTTAGATAAAATGATAGTATTTTAGTTTCCTAATTTGGTTTCTACTTTTTGTTTTAGAAAATTACCTTTACTTTTTGGTTTTTATTTATTTATTTGCTGCACAAATAAATTTAGGAAAGTTATTATTTTATTATTTTCATTGTAAATTAATTAATTCCTAATTCAAAATAAAGGAATTAATTAATAAAAATTAGATTAGGAAAGGAGGAGACTTTCGACCATATTAGGAATCTTCAATGCATGGCTGGTTTTACCTATTGTAATTAGGGTTTTTTTTTTTTTTTTTCTCTTAGCCTATAAAAGGGTTTATTTTGTGGAGGAACACACTATTAATAATATTCAGAATTTATTTTGTGAGATTGAATTTCTCTTTGTTCTCTTGAACACCTAAAACACCATTAGAGAGAGTGTTTTAGTTTGACTTATCAATAAGACTTCCATCACCTATTATGGTATCTTCATTATATACCAAGGTTTCTAATCATAGGTTGGTTAAGGGTTAAGGTGACCATTAGAACTTGAACATAATTAGATCCAGGCTAATATAATATGGGTTTAGGCGCAGGTCGTCCTAGGTTCGTATCAATTGGTTCCCCAAGAAGACATACTAGATCTAATAAACTTTTTGTTCAATAACTCTTGAAGTTGTTCCTTGAGTTCTTTGAGTTCAACAAGCACTATCGTATAAAGAGTCTTTGATATTGACATGGTTCCCAATAATAAGTTGATAGCAAACTGCACCTCACAATCTGGGAGTATTCCAGGTAAATCTTCTGGAAAGACATCAACAAAATTTTGAACCACCTACATATCTTTCAACTTTGGTGTCACCTTGTTTAAGTCCACTAAACTTGCTAGGTAGGCTTGGCATCCTTTTCTCACACTTTATGGCATTTGCACGGTAGAGATAACCTCTAAAAAGGGTTTGGAATGAATCCTTTGAAACATTAATGTCTCGCTAGATTCTAGTTTACAGAGAATCTTCTTCTTTAAACACACCATCCTAGTATCCATCTTAGACATCCAATCCATATCAAAGATAACATCAAAGTAAAAAATATATAGTCCAATAAAATCTACACTCAAAGTCTTGCCGTATAATTGTACATCACAAAACTTAAGCACATTCGTAGCACTAATAATACTTTCAGAATGTGTGAACACATTCAACTCAGCATCAAGCTTAATTTCCTCGTAATTTAGCAAAACAACTAATACCAAAGTATATGTCAACCCAAAATCAAACAAAACACAAGCTTCCTTACGAAAACTTGAAAACTTACATATTACCATTGAAGGTCAACTTTGGCATCATCATGTGATGTAAAATAGACTCGTGCTTCAGCTTGACCTCCTTCCTCCTTCAATATGGGACAATCTCATACTATGTAACTTGTCTTCTCACACTTGAAACCTACTACAATCTTTCTATAGCACTCCCCCTTATGTTTCTTTACAAGTGTAGAACATGTAAGGATCTCTATTCAGCCTCCTTCTTGTCTTGGCTTCTTGGTACTTATGTTATTTTCATTGAATTTTCTCTTATTGTTACTATTACGATTCTAGGGCTTCTTTTTGGAATTCACATTTTTATAGGCTCCCTTTCAATTATAATTATGGTTCTTTATAGAACCTCCTCATATGTTGCCAAACATAACATTGTCATGGTATTATAGAGGTCATCCTTTAGTCCAGCCTTGAACCTTGGAGCCTTAATGTCACCAGTGTCCACAAACTTTGGTGCGTAGTGATTTGATTCCTCGAACTTCTTCTTATAACCCGCTAGAGTCATACTTCACTATTTCAAGCTAATGAACTGAGTTTCCTTAGCCATTTTTACACTTATTGGTATATACTTGTTAAGGAACAACTCCTTAAATCTTGTCCAATTCATTAGGTTGGCTCCAGTGCTATAAGCTCATCTTGTCATCTTCGCATTCTTTTTCAATGTGAAAGAAGCACATGCCACCTTTTAAGTATCTATCAAGGTGAAGGTGAAAACCTTCTCAATATCTTTTACCTAATTTTTGGCCATAATTGGGTTAAAAGATCCTTTGAAAATTGGTGGATTTAGTTTTCCAAACCCATCCACAACATTGGCCAACACATTCCTTAGTCTCAGGGCCAGAGGTGTTGTAGTCTCTGCTATAGCCTAAACTACAACTGTACTATAGTAGCATTCAAATCTTGGGCTACCTAAACTTGGTTACCATTATTCCTCTGTGACATCTAAAGAAAGGTAACAAATAAATTTATAATCTCATTTGAAACTAAAAATAAATAAACAAAAGCAAACTTTTCAAAATAAATCAAAGTTCCAACAACTTGTCTTATTTGTTTGTTCTTCCAATTTTGAAAGAAAAATATTTTGCATAGTAAATAAATGCAACCTAATGAATAAGCAAAAATAGATTCCTTAATTGATAATAACCACTATCCAATATGATAAAAAATAACAAAGGTAACCCAAAATAACATAATTAAACCTTTAAAAAAAAGTGTCTAATCATATCATCCTCAATTGGATCCTTACCCTCACTTGTAATCCTTTCCATATTTAAAACTCTAGGAAGAAACTTATAAATTTTCTTAGCAACTTCTGACAATGTATTTGGCCATTTTTCCACTGCTAATATCTCCACTTTTTCCGCTAGGCATTTTAGCTCCCACCTCTTTTTAGCCTGCCATGGTGTAAGCCTAGGTCAAACCCTCCTATCTTTCATCTTTCTTTCAAAATGTTCGCACTCCAATTTAATCCTATACTCTTCCTTTTAGCTTTGATTATGAAAATTTCATTCACAATCTTCATCAACGTCAAAAGTTTCTTTATCGGAAAAACTCATAAGTTCCATCTTTCTAGGCTTTATATCTTATCCTAAAAAACAAAGTTCCAAAAACAAATAATGAAAAGAAATAAAACAAGAGCATAAACAAGTACCTTGTGGATGTAGAAGTCATCATGGACACTTGAGTACTCTTAATAAACACATTTTAGTTTAAAAAAAAAAATCCAATAACACAATAAAAACCACCCAAATCAGGCTCTGATACCAAAATTATAACATATCCAAACCATGCCCTTTAGGTCAAGCACAACTAAGGTAGCTACCATTTACATAGTTACAAAAAATGCGAAAAAAATTAAAACCTTCCATTAAATAAAAATAAATAGCATTCAAGTCTCATAACTTGAATGCAGCATGAGTTTAGAAAATAGTCCCTAAATATCCTATCCATTTAAGTGTAATATAAAACAAATATATAAAGCAACATTAATTGGGTTTTAACAATAAAGCAACAACCTTAGTCAAATTATTTTTTAAGAGTTTTCTCATTTAGGTATTGCCAAAATACTCCGTGCGATCCATCAACTAATACAGAGAATCACTCACTATCATTACCTAACATAATAAATAACAAATAATGGAGTGAGTTTACAAGTAAACTCAATAATTCCAAAGCAAGAAAAAATAGACAAGCAAATGCCTACTATGCAAAGTTGAGAATGCAAAACATATATCTCTTTACTTGAATATCAACACTCTTACATATACTTATCATTGTAAACAACTTAGGATATCTTATCATAATATTTATAACTTATGCCATAACTTAGAGCACATAGAACTTAAAGATGTAATTTTTCATAAAGTGTAATATACCCACTAAACATGTTTCAATCATAAGGTGTAAATCACTTATTTATGAAATTGTGTGAGACTTGTTATACATATGTACAAAGTATTACGGCCATCTTTAACCAACTTAGACAATGACATCGGAACTTTGTTGTCCTATGATCAATTTATTTTACCAATATTCACATATCATAGCTGGTTGAAAAAACAAATCAGTAAGCGAAACTTATATTTTTGAAATGAATCTTTCCAGAACAGAAATAAACATGCTAAAGGACCTGAACACAAGTTCCTAGATCAAAAGAAATACAAAAACATTTTAAACTTAATTTCAAAGTCTAGGATAAGATCTGTAAAAGTAGTTTCAGCACAAATCATGTATAAGTCAAATTCAAATAACTCATAGAATATAAATGATCCATTCTTGAAACTTTAACACAAACTACTAGACATTTAAAAAAGTGAACATGCCAAATTTTATGACTTTTAGAGTTAATTTGGCCTTAAAATAAAGATGGTAAAAATCAGATTCTTACAGCAAATGGTAAATTCTAGCAAAACAGTCAACTTCCAAAATTCATAAGTAATTCCACAAAAATCCAAAATTATTGACTCTTACATAAATATAAAGGTATTTAATCCTAGTTTTTGAAAAATAATAGACCATGTAACAAACATCTCATTTAGTAGACTGAAAACCTGGGTTTTTCAACCTAGTTCAATTATGTGGAAAGCACAAAAAGTCTAATGTCAAGGGGAAAAAAAACATAAATAATTCAAGAAAAATCATTTAGGGTTGGTTCAAATTGGAAAATGATCATTGTAAGCCTAGTCTCTAGGAAAAATCCAGTTTTGGAAAATAATTTAGTTTAGGATTGGAAAAGTGGGTTGAAACAAAAACTATTTAGTTGAAACAAAATCTCTTTTTTTTTTTTTTTTCTTTTTGAGAAGCAACTTTAAACTTACCTTAACATAATCAAATAAATTCAGAATCCAATATTCTCATCATAAAGCTTAGATCCCATTTAATCTTATCATCAAAACATCAAGTTTTAAGGATAGAACACATGAAGATCAAACCCTAAATATTCTATCTAGTAAAGAAACTAACTTGGTTGCTTCACAAAACAATAGACCCCGTTGAAAACTTGATATACCAATTTTGAAGTCTAACAAACGAATAGAATTTAATAAGAAACTCAAACTTTAGATGAAAAATCTTGGATCATAACCCTAAGAAAGAAAAGATCTTACCTTGTTTATCTTAAACTTCTATGGAACGATGTACCCTCTCTCTCTCTCTCTCTCCAATTTAGAAGTCTCTTCGTAACTCCACTTTCTCTTTTTCTTATTCTAATTTAGGGTTCCAAAATTCAATGATAAATAAATATATATACATATAGATCTGTCTATGGTGTGGACGTCCATACGTTCTTATCATGTGGACCTTGATATTGATGAGGGTTTTTGAAAAAATCGTCATCAATACTATCACATAGAAATGAGTATTGACAATAGTTTCTTCAAAACTGTCGTCTTTGAGACAGTCTGCACCATAACACGGTGTGGATCATCGGCACCGTAGAATTTCATTATATATATATATATATCTTTAAGTAAGAAGAAGAGTCCTAATATAACTTAACTACTATAAAGCAATAAAAAATAATTACACTCTTTTATCTTTTATAATAATCTAAACTGATAATTTAAACTTATGTAATCCTTCCTTAATCCTTGAATCTTATCTACACCTAATTAACCAAGAGACAAATAAAAAAATAAATAGTTTATTCTTTATTATTTCTTATTATAAATTCAAATAAGATACTTATAAAAGTCAATCTATCTCTCAAAAGTCCGTGTTTTAGTTAAAATAAATAGCAAATAAAAGTAAAAGACTATTTTACCCCAACTATATGACAATAGGTGAGAGAAAAAATTGACATTTTATATGAGTACACACCAATACATTTAAAGCAACAATAAATCCAAATATTTATTGCTATTTAAAACTTAAACCTAGAGAAATGCAGGTCTTACAATGCCATAATCGGAATTTAATATTCCACCAAAGCCATTTAATTAATTATCTTAAAGATTCCAAATCATCATTTCATGCTAAAATACCACTTTAAATATCAAAATATTTAAATGCTAAAATTTATAAGTTTACTATTAACTCATCAAGATTGAAACCATTAAAAATATGTTCAAAATTCACATGAAATGATAACATATATATGTGTAAGCTAGTATTCATATATCATAAAATATACATGTAAATCAAACCTTATATATAAAATATTAAAACCATATATATGTTGTATTAATATGCCTAAATCATTTAAAAATTATAAACTACTTACACATACCATATATGATCACTTCTATTCCTCTATGGAGTTGTCTCCAAGAGCAGTAGAAGTGACTATAATATGATACAATATTTATTAGGATCCAAAAATTAACCCAAAGTCATGGGTATGTACCAAAGGTCTTAAGTTATTTTATATAACTATGAAATTACATAAATTGAACATTAAAAAGTCTAATTATATCATGATCCCCTAAGACCCAATATCCAAAATTGGGATTTTTAACTGAACGATAATTTTACAAAATTGAACATTCTAATGGGTTACATTAGCATCTAATTATGCAAAATCAACTCTAATTTGGTCCTAGATTGTCTAAACACATTTCAATTTTGTCCAATATTTAACCAATTAACCCAAAAATGAAAATATATTTAATTAACATCCAAAATTATATTTCAATGGAAAATTAACTTGTGGAATGGGTAACAAGATGATAAGCTCACCTTTGTCCAAAAATGTCACCAGTGGCCAAACAAATGCAAGGAAAATTTTGACCAAACTTAATGATCTCTCAAATCATGAGAAATTATGAAAAACGAAGGCTAGATTCGAGCATAAAGGGTTTAAACTAAAAGGGAGAGAGGTATGGGTAGAGCGAAAATAGTTGAAAAATGGCCAACCCATAGAAAACATGTTGCTCCCCATCATTGGGATTTGGGGCACAATCTAGGTGCATTCAATGGTGGCTTTCAAGGCCAAGGTGTCTTTAAGTGGGCCCTTTATCTGGCTAGCACATGTAGCTCTTGGTAGCCAAAAAATGATGCAAACCGATTGATACATTTAGAGGCAATTATGGGTTTGGGTCAACTTGGTTTGGGGTCTCTTAAATATAGGAAGGGTTTTCATGGATTCGTTAGGTATATTGTTACTAGTTCACTGTTGGGCATACTTTTCCGATGTATATAGGGCCTCGAGTCACTAACAAACAAAAATCAATGATTGTTTTAAACACTGATATATATTGATGCTTAGAAACTTGTCAAAACTATGACTTTCTAATCGTAACTTAAAATATGACATGTTGCTGTCTATGAACTAGTGTCAACTAGCTCTATACAAAGGTATATCAGTCAAACCAAAATATTGATCATAGAAAAAAGGACCAAATGCAATCCACTTGGTAAAACCCGATCGAACTTGTATAACAAGTGTATTTTGGTATTGGTTGTTACAACCTACCTCTCTTAAAGAAATTTTGCCCATGAAATTTGTACCTTAATTTTGGAAGAGGGAGGATATTGACTTTGCATATGGTCCTCTCATTCCCAATTTGCCTCCTCAACTAGATCATTTCGCTAAAGGATCCTCACTAAGGAAATATGAAAATCCCTTTCTTCCCTATACAGAATCTACACACGCTACTCCTTATATGACAATCCATCACTTAGCTCAATCTTTAGTGCCTCTGACATATGTGATGGGTCTGAAATATACTTATGGAACTTGGAGATATGGAATACATCATGAACTCGAGAAATCTCCTTCGACAAGTCTAGCTTATAAGTCAGGTGACCTATCATCTTAACTATCTCATATGGTCTAACTAGCAAGGATTTGATTACCTTTCACTTTTCAAAGCACAGCATGCATTTCTAAGGACAGAGTTTTACAAACACCCAATCAACAGCCTCAAACTTGAGATTCTTTATTTGCACATTCACATAACTCTCCTATTTTTCCTACGGCACTTCCACCCTGCTTTGAGTGATTTTAACCTTGTCCATTGTCAATTGCATATTATCAGGACTTAGAAACTTCCTTTCTCCCACTTCATTCTAACACAAGGGAGTTCAACATTGTTTTACCTTACAATGCCTCAAAAGAGAAACTCCCAATGCTCAAATGATAAATGTTGTTGTAGGTGAACTCCACTATTCATTCTACTTTCCTTTGAGCTATAATACACATGACCTCAACATGTTCTTAAAGGTCTAAAAAGTCATCTCATATTGTCTATTTGACTGAGGATGAAAAGCGATATCGAGATTCAACTTGAAGCCTAATTCTTACATTAAATCCTACCAAAACCTTGAAGTAAACTAGAATCTTTTTCTAACATAAATGGTATGTGATTCATATGTATTTTTGCAACTTTAGAGATCCCGTCTATGACTTAGTGGTAGTACCTTTCGAAGCCTAGAAAGCTTTGTACTTCAATCACTGTAGTAAATCATTCCCAATGCAACATTGTTTCACTTCCTAAAGATCCACATGAATACCGTCAACAAAAACCACTTGTCTAAGAGATCTTATTCAATCCAAACAAAGCTTATACTTTCTAAACTTGACATATGCTAATGTTGTTTTAGGTCCTGTAATGATTTCATTCTTTAGTATACTAAGCTATCACTTATAGAGACAACAAAAACTGATCAAAGAAAGGATCGAGAACTCGACTCATTAGTCCTTACTTGCTGCAAGTATAATGATAAGTCTAAAAGACATCACTAAAGATTTATAAGGTCCAAATTTGGTACTAAATATTTGCCTTGGGAATATTTGATTCCCTAATCCTCATCTTGTGATATCCTAACCATGAGTCAAACTTAGAGAACATTAATGCTACTTACTAAAAACCACCAACATTCACATTCCAATCCTCTAAGGAGTAACACTTCTAGATTCCATAAAAATAATCAATAACTTCAAATACCATTACTACAACATAAGACTAACTCGAACATCTCCACAAATAACTCTAAATCAAAAACCAACTTTATATAAAGTAATCAACCAAACAAATTCACAAAAATCTTAACAGTATTAAAAGAAGACTTTCAGATTCCCAAACAAAATGACATAAAAGTACATCTGCCGAAATCAGTTCCAATGCCATCTCGTATCCATTAATATCACTTTTGCATAACCCAAAACTCTCCCAAAATGTAACCAACTCCAATAATCCACTAATCAAGTAAAGGAGAAAATTTAGAACTTAAGTTTAATTTCCTCAAACCAAGATTTAGACTAGGCCTTAAACAATTTTAAGGCCTTCCATTAGAATAAGTGTGAGAATATTTGTTTTATGACGTTGATGAATTGGTAAAAAGAACAATGTTGTTTAAGGTCTAAAGGATTGAAGAATCAATGAAAAGTGTGGATCTTTTAATTTAAAGAACTAGATGTTGTGACAGGAGGGTTTTCTTAAACCCTCATGAAGCCTAGTCTAACCCTTAAAATTGTCAATACAAATGAGTTAAAAATCCAAAATAGCATTTTTTAAGAAAACCATGATGCTCTTCCAATATCAAAAATTCATTTCTCAAGCAACAAGTGAAGTTAAAGTCTTAATTCTAATATCACAGCCAAATGTTACGAAACTAAATTCTAGGTTCTAAAATTATATAAAAACATCCATCTTACTTCTTATATCGTAGTTATAACCCCAAAAAATCATATTCCTTAGAAAGTCAAGCTATCACTAGAAATATCAACCACCTTAGGTCCATACGACATCAGCAATATCTATAAAGTCCTCAATCTCTAAGAAAATAAAATAATAAAACCAAGCACTAAAACCATAACCAAAAGCAAATGCCATGAAACTAACTTATTAAAATCTTAATACCTTGTTCCATATCAGATCACCAAAAAAAAAAAAACATCAACCATTTTTAATCAATACCAGGTTCCAATATCAAAATCTTAATTTTTAAGAAAATAACATACCTAAGAAATAAACTAAAGTATAAATCGTAACAACCATCCTCCAAGGTAGCGTATAAATTTGAAGGTTCTTAAAAAATCTAAACCACCTCAACCTCCTAATCATCCTTGGTCAATTCGCTTCATTTCCACATTTGTTCGACCAAAGAGATTCTAAAGGTCTTTACCTCCACATGTCATTAGCAATGTGATACAAAAGAATGAATAGCTTTGTCTAATGGTCACCCCCCATTGACCAGTACCTTTCCTTGAAGGTGTTGATTGTACCCTACTGCTAAATTAAACTTTATTAGTCTATCTAATTAATCATTATGTCTCTTAACCCATTAGTTTACTAATGAGAAAAACTAAATTCATGAATCTTTGTATTGTTATATGCCGAAGAAGGAAACTGTTGAAGTGGCCAAATTATCCATGGTAGAAGCATTCATCAATTCCCAAGGTCCAGTGTGATATCTACCATAGGTACCACATGTAACCCGATAATCGCTCCTATAATATGACCTCTGATGCTGATCATTATTATTGTTTATTGATTGTTAACACAAACTTTGATTATGAACCTTCATGTTGAGTTATACTAAATTTAAATTGTGTGTGCTTCCTTTAAAACCTCCTTTTCTAGAAGAGGTAGAACTGTAGTTGCCTTTCTTTAATGAAGGCTAAACAAGCATGCTGAGAGATGTACCCTCAAAAGATCAACTATTCGATCTGTGCAATGATTGGATGACTCTTGACTTTTAAGATTGCATATCTCAAAAACTGATAAGAAGTGTAGGTTGGTTTTAAGAGATTTATATGTTCTTATTTAGACCATCTAGAAATCTCTGCCTCTTTCTTGCATTGTCTGAAATCTTGTAAGGACAAAATTTTGGTAATTCTCTAAACTTCCTCTTGTCCTCTGAGATTGCCATATTGTCTTGTGCCAACCTTTCACATTATTACCTCTTCAATTCTTTGTAGGCTAGAATTGTTTGCATTATAGCACCAATTCATCTCTTTAATCATCCATCAATTTCTAATATCTATTTCTGCAAAAGACTAGCTACTATGACTCTGTCATAATAGAGGCACTTGGTGCCTTCAACTACGACATTTTCTATGCTTGCAAGACAAATAAGACTAAAGCAGTGTCTATGGAACCATTAAAGCTCTCAACACTTAGTCTTCCAGCTAGTACAACTGAAGACCTAGACAACCCACTACTACCGATAACCTAAGCCAAATCAATAGGGTGGCTTTCAAGGACTTCCATATGATTCTTGATTGAAACTGTGTCTACCTCATTCTCGATGCATCGCAAAGGAAATTTTATTACAAGAGGATAACAAATATAATTACTTTTAGGAAAATCATAGATAAGGATAAGCGAAACATAGAATGAGTTGTACAACAATGCACAACCCCAGGGAACTTAGAACTTTAAGCTCTAATACTAAGCTAAAAGGACTTGCCCGAGAAGCCTCCTAGAAATCTCAGGTGGATTTGTCTAGGGAAGTCTTATTAAGCAATATTTAAAAGAAAGCTCAATGGAACCTTACCTAAACTAAGGATAATCAAGACATGCAATATAAAGTAATACCTCATTATGTAAAGATAAAGTCACAACTGCATGCTAGTCCATAACTACAGTCAACATCTACATCCTTTATACCAAGGTTATTACTATGCATAGAGGTTATTACTATGCATACATATTAGGTTTACTACTAGTCAATGATTTAAATCAAGGCATTATAAAAGTATTTGTAAAATTAAATAATACAACTAATGCGAATACGTTTAAATAAATAAAGATAACTAGGGAAAGATAAATACTACTATTGTCGTGGAAAACATGTGATAACAATTGATGTGTGAGATAGACTGTCTACTAACTGCATCAACCTAGGAGAACGAATTATAACAAATAAAATTGAAGATAAAAATATCTCAGTAAATGAAATAGTACAATGGAAAAATAATATTTTATTTTTATGAACCTTTTTTTTTCTAAAAACTTCTCATTCTACTCTTTTGAAAAGTTCCTTTTTTAAAATCCATTTCACAAAACCCAAATTATACCCTAAATTAATATCATAAACAGGTAATGAATAATAAAACCATTTAAATATTATAATTCAAACCAACATGATGTTAATACTGGGCATAAAATAATATCCACATAAACTCATAAAATAATAAAAAACAACAAAAATCCATAGATACATTAAAAAAAAACAATGTATAATACGATATACCTAACGTTGGCAAGTAGTGTATGACATCTTAGAACACCAACGAATATTAAAGAGAGAGAAAGAAACTTGTGAGATGAATCCACCTTGTGACCCTTTGTGTTCTAAATGTATCATGGCAGCAGAAAACCTATGTGGTGAAACTAACTCATGACCTTAAGTGTACGAAAGGTATCATAGTAATAATGAATCTATGTGATAAACCCAACTCACAACATTTAGCGTACTAAGCCATTGTGGCAATCCTTTACACTATAATATAATACAAAATAGAGACACTAGTACTATGGTACATCAACTTTAAAAAGAAAATACAATATTCACAAATAATCTTTTAAGATCATACTTTTTGATTTTTATCATAAACAAATATTCTACCATAATCCAGAATTTAATATTCAAATCCAACCATTTAATTAAATATTTCAAAGATTCTAAATCACCATTCTATGGTAAAATGCTTCTTTAAATACCAAAATATTTAAATACCAAGATTCATAAGTTCACTATGAATTCATTAGAATTTGAAACCATTAAAAATCTATTCAAAATTTATATGAAATGATAACACATATATGTAGAAGCAAGTATTCATACATGGATAAAATAGACACATAAATGGAACCTTATATATAGAAAAATCAAACCATATATATGTTGTACTAATATGCTCAAATCATTGTAAATATTACAAACTATTCATAGATACTGCTGATAATCATTTATGCTCCTTTGCAGAGTCTCCTCCAAGAGCAATACAAGTGCCTAAATATAATAAAACATTTTTTATATTCCAAAAATTAACCTAAAGAAATTAGTGCATACCAAATGTCTAAATTATTTTATTCAACTATAAAATTACATAAATTAAATATTGAAAGGTCTGATAACATTATGATCCCTTTGGAGGCAATATCTAAAATTGGAATTTTTCATCCAAAGGCATATTTTATGAAATCAAACATTTCAATGGATCCTATTAACATTTAATTATGTAAAACCAACTCCAATTAGATCCTAAATTGTCCAAACATAGTCCAATTGTACAAGATTTTGGAATTAATCCAAATATAAAAATTTATTCAAATAATGTACGAAATTCACAAATTATGTGCCAATGGAAAGCTTATGGAATAGATAACAAGATGGTAACCTCATCTTAGTCCAAAAATATCACTGGTGGCTGGAAAATGCAAGGAAATTTTTTGTCAAACTTCATATTGATGGTTCTATCAAATTGTGAGAAATTTTAACAAATGAAGTTTGAATTCAACCTTAAAGGGACTAAAATAGGGGGGAAAGGTATGGGTCAAGCTAAAATGGTCAGCAAATGGACAACTCATTGGAAACCCATGGCTCGCCATCACTGGCATAGGAGGCCTAATTTAGGCACGTTTGGCAGTGGTTTGCTATGAAATTTTAGTGGGCTCTCTATTTGGTTGACGCATGTAGCTCCTAGTGGTCGAAAAGCAATGAAAAATGGCTGACTCAATTAGAGATACAAATAAAATTTCAAAATTCCAATTTAGAACTCTTTAATTTCTAAAGAGAGTGAAATCTTAAAATAACAATTACCACCCTTGCCTCAAAGAAATTAATAGGAATTTTAAAAACACACAGACACCGTGTAGAATTCTTCAAAATTAAGAAATTAAAAATTGAAAAATTTTGGGTGTTTTGCAAAAGGTTGATTAAGGATTAGTTATGGGTTTTTGTGTTGTTTTTCTTACTACATCTGGATTCTTTTATCCAATAATACTAGTTTAGTTCTTAGGTGTGTAGTAGTTGTTCAAAACTTTGCTGTTAACCATGATAAGGCTTGTATATATTTTTTCTTTGTTTTAATAATCTTTGTATATATTTTTCCTTTGTTGTAATAATCTTTGTATTGAACTTAAAATTTAAGATAAATGACAAAATGAATTTTCACATAAATATTACAAAAGTTAGTTAAGTTTGTTAAAAATAAAAGGATACAATAGTCAACATGGTAATTACCATGGGTGATAGTACCTGTCCCGAAAACCCTTCGAAGAATCCTAGATCATCCCACCTAGAGAAATTTCACTAGGAGATCCTTAGAAAAAATTTAATGGAATTTCAGTTGAAGTGTGTGTAAATTAACATAGGCAATATAAAATAATACCTCAACATATAAAGATAGGGCCACAACAGCTTACAAGTCCACCACTATAACTAACATCTATAACTTGCCATATTACAAACCATTACTACATATATATACTAACGTGACTATTGTGTCCATACTTTATATCACAATATTCTACGACTAATTATAAATATGAATTATACAAACGATATGAATAAGTCTAGATAAAAATAATGGTAAAAAATATAAAGATAAATACAACTTCTGCTATGGAAAGTACAAAATGATAAGTGATGCTTGAGGTACACTGTTCGCTAACTGCTTGGATAGATACCAACGATGACCACTCTTGCTCCTCCACACAACCACCTCTAAGCACAATACAAGTGCTTATAATTTAATAAAATATTCCTTATGCTCCAAAAACTAAACCAAATGCATTGATGCATATCAATTGTCTTAAATTTATTTACACAACTCTAAAATTATATAAATTGGACACCAAATGATTTAAATATACTATGAACCTAGGACCTAAAATTGGAATTTTTCACATGAAGTCTAATTTATGAAATTGAACCTTTTAATGGATCTTAATAACATATAAAAACCATACTACCAACCTCAATTTAGTATTAACTTGTCCAATTAGAGTCCAATTTCACTAGTATTTACAAAAATTGGCCAATAATAGGTAAAACTATATATTAATATAAAGCTCGTGGGATAGGTAACATGATGCAGAACTCACCTTAGTCAACTTTTTCTGGTGATGGTCAAAAAATGAATGGAAAAAATTAGCCAAACTTTAAATTTACATATCTCTCAAACAACTTCGAATTAGGCAAAATGGAGGCCATATTCAAACTTAGAATGTTCAAATGAAATAGACCAGGGTGGTCACACAACTTAGAAGTGGCCGAAATAAGGTGATTGAAAAAACACTAGCTGCTGGCTTTCAGTGCCCTATCCTAGCACGTGGAGGACTTTTCTAATGCTGTTTTTTAGTCGTTGGCTAGTCAAGGTGTGGGTAAAATGGTGGTATGGGCAGTGTAGCAAATCTTAGCTGGAATATTGGTCAATTTTGGCTGGGACACTAAATTCCACAATGAAGTGTGCTGCCGGCGATTTCACATGGGGTAGGGGGAGGGAGGGACTGATCCATTTCACACGATTTTAGGGCCATTTTGGAATATTATGTGTTATATGCATGCATAAATCCAAATATTTATATACACGTCTGATCTTTTAGATCCATGCGTATCGTAGTACACACATTGGTAAAATAATAAAGCCTGAAATTTCACTAATCCATAACTTTTAAACTATAAGTTAAAATTAGGTGCGCTGTTAGTTAATGAACTCACGTCGATAAGTTCTACACAATGATATACTAGTGAAACAAAAAATTTGACTCTTCAAAAAGTCAACACTAAAATCCACATGTGGTCTAATTATTCAAACCCAGTCAAACTTGTATTTCATGATTATTCTCTAGAACGGGTTGTTACAACATATGATAACCCCCACATTCTAGGTTCAAGACCTGATGTTGAATTTCTCCTCTTCAATCTATTAGAGAAAAAAAAAATATTCCATATATTTTATAAATATTAAAATCTTAGTGATAAATTGTTGATACTTTGCCTTTAAATTATGAATTTTTTTTTTGGTCTTTGACTTTACCTTACTTCTTTTATTATTTAATTCTTAATATTATTTACACATAACAATTAGGGAGATATTATATATATATATATATATATATATATATATTTATATATGTATATATTCAGACTCACATCATATCAATATAATAGTTTTACCATCAGGATTTTCTTTTATAAATAATTGGATTGTTTCAAAAGATGAGATTTATGATTCATGAGGTCTCTACAAGTTCCATTTTCTTTAAATAAGGTTTTAATATGTTATTACATTCATATTAAACCATTAAATTCCAAATTTTGAAGTAATTTAAAGGCCAAAAAACAAAAACCTAATGCTTAGACAATGAAGTCAACCTCATATAAATCCGATTTTATATGTATATATATATATATATATATATATGTCTAGGCTCAAACTAGGTTCTTAATTTCATGATTAGCATTAGATCTTCTTTTTTTCATCCTTTAGATTGTTGCAGATTTAAAATTACATATATTAATCATTAGCTTCCAACAGGTTCACTTTTTCTAAATAGGATTTTAGTATTTCAGTAAACCAATATTTAATTACTTTTTGAATTTTAAATTCGAGTTTTGCTATTTGTCACCATTGATGACAATTACCAACTTATATAGCAAATTTTAATTGAAGCGTTCGATTATATTATATTTTTATTATAAAATCCTAAAAATAAACACTTTAGTAGTAACCATTAAATTGTCATTTGATATGTTCACCAGTGATGATAAATAATATTTTTCTTTAATTTTTAATTTTAGATGTGATCCAAAAGTTAATAAATGAAAATTTAAGGTTAAAACCATTAAATCGTCCTGATGTAAGCCTGACTTTATATATATATATATATAGAGTAATTACCATATCAGAATATTTTAACTTATAAAATCATGATATAAGGCAAAAAAGTTAGAATGATGAGTAAATGATCATTTTATTCTGACTAATTTATGCTGTCTCTTAATTTTAGGATATCTTAATGTGATTAGGACTGCATATATATCATTTTGGTTATAGATTAGTGGTTTTTACCTTATGTGTAGTCGATTAGGAATTCTATTTTTAGTAGTCATATTTGATTTTTTATTTTTTATTTTTTTAAAAATTAACACTAATTAATGACTAGTAGAAGTGTTTCCTATTTAACAATTATAATATGATACAAATTTAGCCAGTGGATTTGATTTATCGCTATATCACAATTTAGCCAATCCATGTTGAGCTGTTACTTTTTAAAAAGAAAAGGGAAAGATATTTGTATTGATTTTTGAATTAGGTATAGTCTTTAGTCTTTATAAGGATTCTTTTTTCTTTCAAAAAATATTAAATTTGGTAAACATTAATTAAATATGTATTTTTAGATTAGAATAATTCATCTCAATTTGAATATATTTTAAATATGTTAAGAATATTTATCCTTCAAATGAAATAATAACAATTTTATGCTTTTTAAAAAGAAAAGATAGTATTGAAATGAGAAAATAAGAACATCTCCATTGGTGAATATGGAATGTTATCTATATAGTATATAAATTGATATCATCTAAATTTAAATGATATGAATATATATTCAATTTTAAAACTGTTTTCAATAATAATATACAGAATGTTATTATGATTACAAAATGTTATTATAACTGCTAATTAATTACATATATTTCATTAATTTTTTAAAAAAATTGATTTTTAAAGAAAAAAGTTTGTTTTTAATTAAACTTTACAATATCTAATAGACTCTTTAAAAGTAGAGGATTATTTAGACAATATCTTTTTTTTTTCTTGATGTGTTTAGATAGTTTCATTAAAGAGTTTTATTTTAATAGCCATGTATTTTTCTGATGTGACCCAAAAAAAACAAATCTAACAATAAAGAGAGCCATTGAAAATGCTATAAATATTTATGTGGAATAAATATTTCTAAAATTTAAAATATATCAAATATAATAATAATAAATTCTATGAGATAACTGTTCTATTCTTATATTTATTCTTCATATCAAAGGTGCTTTTATGGATTATCTTAAACCATGTAAATGCGTTTTTCAAAAAAATAAACAAATATATAAATTAAAAAAAAAAAAAAAGCAATGTAAATGCATTTTTCTGTATATGAAATGAAAAACAAAATAAAAAAAACCTTGGGCCACCGCCGCCAAGCTGATATCTGTATTTGGCTCCACCGCTAATTTAGATAGGTTCAAATGACATAGTATCAGTACTTGTAAGTTTCTTTTGCCTGGTGGTAGAACCTCTAGGTTTTAGATTCTTTCTTTTTTTAGTTTAATACATTAATTATGTTTAAAAAATATAATAATAACATAGTATATTTTTTATTGAAAAAATAGTAGTTAACAAGATTATGTGATTACGTGTATCTCCAACCTGTTGCATCAAAATCATATAAAAATCATATCAAACACTAATTTCTCTTCAATCCATTGCATTATTTCTAAAAAAAAAAATTTTATATATATATATACTTTTTATATTCCTTCTTATCTACTTTTTATATTATTTTTATTCTAATTTCCATTTTTTTTTTTATCTATTCCATCAATTGCCCATTTACATTTTTTTGTTTTCATATCGATCAAGTAATATGTTTAATAGTTAAGAAAATTGTAGAAATAATATATTAATGTCACTAAAAATTTTAACTTTATCTTTTTTACAGTGTAATTAACATTTTGCATTGTTTGCATATCAATTTTACTCCATATAAAATTAAAAATATGGGACAAATGTAGGATTATTATTTTTTATATCAAAAAGCAATTGATTTTATTGAAAATGCATTTGGGTAAAACTTAAAAAGTTATGATAATATTGGGTATTATTTTGTAAATGCTAAAAACTCAAATTAAAAATTAAAAAAAGGATATGAACAGTAAAATGGTGAGTGAACAGCCATCCATCAAATTTAGTGCAAAACTGTGCATTCACACCAAAATGGTACAACTTTTGATGCATAATTGGAACACAAGTTGCACAAAATTTTATGTATTTGCACCAAAATGGTGCATAGTTGGAGATAGTAAGAATTTATCTTAGTTATGAGGATCTAAAATATACATAATAAATTCTATTAAAGTAATAAATACTAACTTTCAAATGTGGTCATTGATAAATTAAATCTTTAATCCTAAAAAATAGAAAATAACATAATATTAATGCTTATGGACACACTACTTTCAAACTGATTTTTGAAAACCCTAATTACAAGAAATACAGTACATATTTGTTTACTTGTCTTAGATCTTTTATAGTTCCTACTGCAAAATAATAAATAAGTCAATCTCATTAATGGTATAAATGTGCCCTGTAAGTAAGGACCTGATTATACTAAGTCCATAAATATTTATTTATCTAACATTCTCCCACTTAAACTGCATAATCATCTATATATATCATCAAAATTCACTTACTACGGAATCTTCCCAAACAAAATACCATTTCATCTAAATATATAACATACCAACAGGACACAACAAATACTAAACTAAGTAATAGAGATTCTCTTAGTAAATCTCTAAAAACACAATATCATTTCAACTTAGCACTTTACATGCCATAAACTCAGTCTAAATAGTAGAAATTTACCTAACTACGTGCAATCCCCTAACACATAATATCATTTCATCCGTGCATATTGTGTATCGATAGGATATAACAATATACCCAAACTAAGTAGTAGGGACTCACCATATCACCTGTGAATCAACATACACATATACATAGACTAAAAGTTTCAAACAGACCTGTAAATATAAGGAACAATAATATATGTAATAAATTATCTCATAAATAAATAATGATCCACACATACATACTAATATATCAATATATTCAAAGACATAAATAATACTTAACATAGATATTACTGTAGAATATATAACAAACTCCCACTGATCCATAGCAGTCTTAACTGCCTAACAATCTTATACGGGATACATGCTCCTTAAATATGTCTACCGGTAAGGCCTTGGTCAGTGAATCTGCTACCATGTTGTAAGTCAGGGTGTGATCAATAGTAATGGCGCCCTTTTCAACTTTCTCCTTTACCACAAAATACTTTACATCAATGTAGCTTGCACCAGAAGTACCTTTTAAATCATTGGAGAAAGACACTACTGTAGTATTATCATAATACATCATAATAAGCCTCTCAATGGAGTCAACTACTCCCAACTCACGAATAAATTTCGAAGCCAGACTACATGACGAGTAGCCTCATAACACACTACATACTCTGCCTCCATAGTCGAAAATGCTGTGACAGACTGCTTGGAACTATGCCAAGATATAGCACGTCCTGCCATGATAAATATATATCTAGTGGTAAATTTCTTATCATCCACACAACCTTTATAATTTGCATCAATATAACCAACTACATCAATAGAGTTGGTGTATTGATATGTTAACATATGATCTTTAGTACATTAAAGATACCTAAAAACCTTCTTAACTACTTGGTAATGAATAAATCAGGATTGCTCATAAATCTACCAAGCATATCCACAGCAAAAGCTATATGAGACCGTATACAAACTTGAGCATACAGCAAATTACCCACTGCTGAAGAATAGCAAACATTTTTCATTATCATCCTCTCTCTATCATTTTTGGGAGCTTGATCCTTAGAAAACCTTTCACCCTTCATGGTTGATACACTTCCAGGAGAACAATTGCACATATCAAAACTCTTATGGATTCTATCAATATAGGCTTTTTGAGACAACTGCAACACATAATTAGTCCTATTTCGAACAATCTAAATCCCCAAAATAAAAAGAGCCTCACCAAAATCTTTCATGTCAAAATGCTTGCACAACATCTGCTTTATCTTAACCAATAGGTCAGTATCATTGGTAGCCAAGAGTATGTCATCAACATAAAACACCAGAAATATAAAACTGCTCCCACTAACTTTATCAACAACATTCTTCTTAAAGTCATTTTTGGTAACAACTTCATCAAACTTGAGATATCATTGCCTCGAAGCCTACTTAAGATCCATAAATAGACTTCTTAAGCTTACAAACGAAATTACTATTCCCTGTTTGCTGGAAGCCAACTGGTTAAACCATATATACATCCTCATACAAATCACCATTCAGAAAAAGCAATTTTGACATCCATCTATAGTAACTCCACGTCATAATGCACCACAATCGCCTAATGATTCTAAAAAATTCTTTGTCGTTGCAAGAGAGAATGTCTCTGTGTAATCAATACCTTCCTTCTGGCTAAACTAGTTAGCTACAAGTCTAGCCTTATACCTCTCAACTTGACCATTGGAATCTCTTTTAGTCTTAAAGACCCATTTGCATCCTATAGGCTTACTACCCTCTAGTAACTATCCCAAACACCATTTGATGTCCTAGATTTCATTTCATCTTCCATTGCATCTAACCAAAAATTTGAATGCAAACTGCTTATGGCCTCCTCTCATAAGTAACTGGAACTAAATCATCACTTATATCAAACACATGCTATTGCAAGTAAATCTTATAGTTAACAGGAATAGCTGATCTCCTAGTCCTCTGTGACCTCTTCAAAGGTACATCAGCATCTACAATAGCTGGAATATCTTGCTCTTCAACAATGGGTTCATCCTGATCAACTACTGGTTCATTAACAACTAGATCAATAATATCTATATCAAGAACAATAACACTAGGAATACAAACACTTTCTTCTCTAAATCCGGGTTTCCTTGGACTATTATTGTCTTCAAATCCAAAATCATCTTCAAAATAAATAGCTCTATCTGACTCCACAATTCTGGTGGTATAAGATGGACAAAAGAATCTTAAACCCCTAGATCCTATACAATAGCCAACAAAATATCCACTGATAGTTTTAGAATCTAACTTTTTAATTTGGAGATTATAAATCCATACTTCAGTTTTGCAACCCCATACACAAAAATGGTGCAAAGTAGGCTTTCTTCCTGATAGCAACTCAACAAGAGTTTTAGGAATGGATTTGCTTGGTGCTTGATTCAAAATATAAGCCGTCGTCCTTAAAGCCTCTCCCCATAAATAAGTTGGCAAACTAGAATTTGCCAACATAGATCGCACCATATCCAACAAAGTAAGATTTCTCCTCTCAGCTATGCCATTCTGCTAAGGAGTACCAGACATTGTATATTGTACATTAATGCTACACTCATGCAAACAAATTGCAAATGGCTCTAGGTTCCGTCCAGTCTCATAATATCTTTCATAAAATTCACCACCTCTATCAGACTTTATAGACTTCAGCTTCTTATTCTTTTAAAGCTCCATTTTTATCTTAAACTCATTAAAGGCAACTAAAGAATACGACTTCTCATGTATAAGCTCAACATATCCATAATGAGAGAAATCACCAATTAAGATAATAAAATACCTATAAACACCCCAAGCAGTTGGTGTGAAAGGTCCATATATATCAATGTGGATTAATTCCAAAACATCTCCACACCTAGCTATTTTATTTTTTCTAACCTTAGAAGCTAGCTTCCCTTTCACACATTCAACACAAGTCAACAATTCGGAGAAGTCAAGATTGAGAAGTATTCCATCCTTCACTAACCTTTCCATTTTGTGTCTAGAAATATGTTCCAAATGCTTATGCCATAACATTGAGGAATTATCATTAACTCTTGGACGCTTAGAAGCAATAATAAGGGCAACAACAGAATTAACAGAATAATTGAGACCATTATTAAATAAATCAAGTCTATATAGATTTCCACATAAAGTTCCAAAACCAAAAACTTTACCATCCATATACATTTCAACTTTATTATTTCCAAACAAAAAACTATAACCTTTACTATTCAAAAGAGAAATAGAAAACAAGTTTCTTCTTATTGAAGGTACATAGAAAATTCTTGTAATTCTAAAATATATCCAGTGGCAAGCTTTAACTTGATTGTTCCCATGATATCCATCTTCACTATTGAGCTATCTCCTATATAAACATACTGCTCAAAATTGATTGGCCCTCTTTGACTTATCATCTCTTACAATGAATTAGTAACATGAATTGTTGCTCCAGTATCTAAGCACCAAGTATTTATAGGTACATCAATAATATTGGTCTCAATTATTAAGATATTATATTTATTCTCTTGCTTTCCCTTCAACCTCCAACAGTCTACCTTTTTGTGTCCAACCTTGTTGTAGTAGGCACACTTTCTATTGAAGTATTCTTTCCTTTCTCCTATGTGAAAGGCTCAATCTTTAGGCTTCAAACCATAAAACTTCTTCCTATTAGTTTAAACCCTTGTCCTTTTTTCTGAAAAAACTTCTTGGACTTATCTACCTGATGTGATACCATAGCAATAGATCTTGACCTGTTTAGCTTAATATCATCATCTTCCTTGACAAGAATAGCAGTCAATTCTTCCAAACTACAACCTTTTTTCTTGGTATTCAAATTAGAACTTATATTATCAAATTGAGATGGAAGATTCTTCATTATAGAATAGGCTAAGAATTCATCTCCAATGTCCATCTTAAGATCCCTTAGTTTATTATAATAATAAGAAAGTAACATAATATGATCCCTTACTCTTTTAACTCCATCATACTTAGTACTATTCAAAAGGTCCAAATAATGATACTTCTCATTCATATCAAATTTGACAAACTTCTTTCCTATCTCCTCAAAAAGTTCCTTTGCAGTTTCCACCTTTGGAATACTTGAATAAATTGATTCATCCATGTAATTCTCCATCATCATCATATAACACTTGTTAGAATGCTTCCGATCCTCACAAAGTTTCCTAATTGCCGCATTACTCTCATCGGTTGGTATATCTAATGGATCTATCTCCAAAGCCAAATCCAATTTCATAAAGGTCAAATTCATAACTAAAGTCTTTTTCCACTTCTGATAATTTGTCACATCTAACTTTATCACGATAGTCATTGGAAGAGAATTTGAGGTGCTCCTAGCTATGAAAATAGCAAATATAACAAGGCATTCAAAACATAAAACAATAACTATTTTCCAACCCCTTAACACAAAACATAAAATATTAATATTAATAGGGTTTCCAACCCCTCAACATAAAAGATAAAATATCAATATCGACAGGGTCTTTATAGCGTTAAAGATACACTTTCATGAATCAGGGATATTCAACCAAATAACCACAATCAAATGCATTGAACTGAATCACCAGCAGGGTAACTCAGAATTTGCGATTCATGGCATTTAATCAATTTCCATTGTCATTCCAGGTATCATACAAAGCAACTAAACCCACCGATAGGGTAGCCCAGTTACCATTATAGACCCTGGTTAATAAATGGGAGACAAAAATAACGTATTAACAATTTTATGAAATAGGTAAATATAAAACTCCCCATCCACTATGCCAACATACATTACATTGGTACACATAACGCAGGCAAAATAAGTCTTGTGACAAGTGAGTACCTAAAATCCCACACTACTATACCAACTAGGCACAAAGTCTCTTCAATGAAAGCTAACACAATCCAATACTGAACGTAGATATGTAATTTAATTCAAGAAATTTGGAATGAAATAAATAAACAATAAATGAATAAATAACAAATTTTCCTTTTTTTAAAATATTATTAAACAATAGGTAAATAAATAAACAAAACAATCAAATAAATAAATAAATAAATACCCCTTTTAACAAAATTTTTTTTGGCTCATACTGATGTCAGCACAGATGACATCATTATGCTGACATCATCATAGAGGCCCACGTTGATGTCAGCACTCACACAATGCTGACATCATCGTGGACATCAACTCCTACACACGATATGTTGTATGACATCACGATGATGTCATATTAATATCACCTCCAGACGACACATTGTGCTGATGTCAGCCTTAGATGACATGTTGTATGTATCATCCTCAAACCCAGTCGGGTCACCCGGGTTGACCTAGTTGTAGGGAAACAGGTCACATGATTTGGTTTTGACCCAATCATAACTTGCCATTTCGACCACCATTTCCAACCGTTCAATAGTGTTCCAACCATTTGGTGATGAGCAAGTGGAATCCGGCCTCAATTTTGATAAATTTCAACTCAAAATTAAAGATTTATCAATTTGAATTGCATGGGTTCTTAATGGGTTTTACAAAATTTGTGACTTTTACATCAAAATTAAAACTCATAATGCATTTAACCCACGTAAAAACTGGATCCCACAATACCCAGGCCAAGAACTTAAGAGAAACAATTTTTTATTTTTATTTTATTTTTTTTATTTTAAAGCACAACCCGATTTATTCAAAGAAAATAAACGTAGGACTTATGCATGTATATATGTTTCACTGACAACATGTAACCTAAAAAAACTCATAGATCCATGCGAGAAGCAAAATAAAATAAAGAAACATATATTTGGATCACACAGATCATTCAATAGCCGCATACAGTAATCATCCGAACATAGTCAATATAACGACAAATCACAAGGAAATTTATTATGCATATTAACGAAAGCTCTTATACAAATTGTAAGAATTTATTTTAATTATGCGAATCTGAAATATACATAATAAATTCAAATTAAAGGATAAAATACTAATCTCTAAATGCAGTTATTGATAAATTTAATCTTTAATCCTGCAAAATAGAAAACAACGTAATAGTAGTGCCTATGGACACACTACTTTCAAACCACTCTTAAACTGATTTTTGAAAACCCTAATCACAAAAAATACAGTACATATTTGTTTACTTACCCTAGACCTTTTTATAGTCTTTACAAGTTAAACTTATTTATTAATTTTAACGCATACCAAAATAATAATAATTTAATAATATAATAATAATAAAAATATAGATAAGTTAAATGGGTTTTGAAAGAGAGTTGATATTCCAGTCCAATAGACCAACTGGAGTATTATAGAGTGTGTATGACTAAAGGCTCTACTACAAAATAATTAACAAGTCAGTCTCATTAATGGCATAAATGAGTTCTGTAAGTGAGTAAATGATTATGCTAAGTCCACAAATATTTATTTATGTAACAAAAAATTCTATAAGTAGCTCTAATGATAAAATATATAATAATAATAATAATAATAATAATAATAACATAGTATTAATTTATAGGATTAAATACTTCTTTTTTTTTTGGGTAAATATGATTAAATATACTTTGCCTTTGAACTATTATATCTTTTGTATATTAACATTTAAACTTAAAAAAAAATGTTGCATTGCCAATTTCCATTTTTTTTTTAAGTAAATATTGTATGTTATTATATAAACTATTATTTTTATATCATTTCAGTTTAATTCTTTTATTTTTTTTCTATAAACTTAGTAAAATTATATTATAAATGTCGATTAAAATTGAAATAAAATAGAATAAAATTATATTATTTATATATGATTAATTTTTTAAAGTTCATCCATAAAAAATGTAAAATTAAATTAAAACGATATAAAAGTAATAATTTATGTGACATTTTTAAGTTTAAATGATAAAACGTAAAAATAAATAAATAAACAAATAAAGTATCCTTGCATTTTCCCCTGCTTAACCCACACGTAAAAAATCACTCGTCCATTCGACCCTCTCTCTGTCTCCCTCTCTCTCTCTCTCGTACTTTTTGCCTTTTATTCACCGGTGTCCGTTGGCGCCGTTCGTCGATTCCTTCCTTCAGCCCGTCTGTAAGTATTTTTTCTCTTCTACATCTCATGAATTTTTTTATATATTTTTCCATGGTTTTTAGGGCTATTTTTTATTTTTATTTTTTGGTTCCTATCAAATTGGTACTCATTCACTCTCTCAACCCGATTATCTCACTCTGATGTTGGATCTGTTTCATGGCTCCACTTTTTAAATGCAGGATTTTCGTCCCTCACTGTAAAATCCCTTTGAGAAAACTGTTCCATCCTGAAAGAAAGTGGGGTTGTATTGTGATAAATCCCCACCATTCATATTAAAATCATAATCCATTTTTTAGGAGCTGAATTGAACATATGGACATGTTTTTAAATGGATTTGGTGGTGCCTAAATATTTTGTTGTTGCCTATAAGTGTATATATATGTGTTCTTATGCATATGTTTGAAAACCAAGTTATAATGTATTTGCTGCTTAGAAGTTAGAAACCAATGACTATGGCTGGAAGATAGCTCAGTAGAATGAAATTCCTATAAATGGATATTTTTCATCAAATTTGCAAGTGACTTTTTTTACTTATAGGTATGACTTTTGATGTTAGGAGGAACTGGTCAAGTTCAAATTATGGCCAAAGCTCTTTATGGAAATTGAGGTTGTAGATTTCTTCCTTTGTTATGTTCTGAGGGTCGACTACCCTATTCTTGTTATTTAGCACAAAACAAACCTACAAAACAATTAATATTAACCAGTGTTTGTCTTAGTTCCTTTTACATTAAATTAATTCGCCTAATTTCTTGTCTCTGGAAGAAGAATTGGCCTTTTACATTTTTCATTCGCTGGGTTTTGTTTCTGCTTATGTAAAACACACACACACATACACGTGACTCATTTATATTGATTGTTTCATCGCTTTGTTTTTGCATTTACCAGTTTATTAACGATGCTTGATGCTACAATCTTCCCAAAATATATTAAGCTTATGTTCTGTTTGTGTAGTAGTTTATTTTTATTTTTATTTTTTATTTATTTGTCTACTTCCAAACTTAATTCTTTTGAAAGATTATTCCGTATTTTTCTAGTGTTTAAAGACACGTTTTAATATTATTTCTCTTTTAAGTGGTCGGTGATAGCTGCGACTTGAAGCTATTTCTGCTTTTCCTTAAGTTTTGAAATTGAATATTCTAATGCATTATTTACTGTATTTCCAGATTATATATAGGAAGATTGATGATGGTATTAAATCTGCACATGCAATGCATGTGGTCAAAACTAGATTTTGAAGAAATATAATAGACTAGAACTGTTATTCTGTTTTGCATTCTCCATAGTAAAATTACACGCAGATGGTGTAGTCTTCTATGTCAAACCTTTTACTAGTGAACTATCCAGGGATAATGTTGTCTACTAAGAATTCTTTCCCTAATATCCCATCAATCTCCATAGAAAGCCCTTCTGGCAATGCCCCAATTCTTAGTGATCCACCCATCAAAAGCAGTTATCTCCAGTAACTACTCCTTTCTAGTTTTCTGACTGCGATGGCTTGATCTCCAGAGCTGAGCATTTGTCATTTTTATTTGATAAAACAAACACAGAAAAAAAAAAAAAAGCAAGTAATTATTCAAAAACGACCGTTCTTTTGACTTTCTTGGAAACCAAACAACAACTAAGATGTAAATTGGAAAAAAAAAAAAAAGTTCTAATACATATCCTGAAAGAAAGCAGATTTACCTTATATGTTTCTCTCTGTTTGTTATCCTGATTCTGTTTTCCTTTCTCTTTCATATTAGCAAAGATTAGTTGAACTTTTTAAATTTATATGTACAACATTTTCTGACTTTATATGAAATTCAGATATTATTATTCTTGATAATCTTCATTTGGATCAATATTGTTGTCATGACTGTGTTCTGGATTTTTTTTCTTCTGTTTCATATTTATCGATACTTGTTCCTTGGGAACCTAACCCTTATGACATTAGTTTACTAGGGAAATGCGAAATGAAAATAGCTATAGAATCAAGCTTATAATATTTGATTTTCTGCCATAGAAAGGCTGCAAAAAGTCAGCATCGCTATCATAGATTGTTTAGAGTTTTAAGTAAAAGAGCTATAGGTTCAGAGTTATTTTGGTGGCAGATTGAAA